>NW_027411977.1:225454376-225544376 GCF_047663935.1 Musca autumnalis | reverse complement strand
GAGAGGTGGTGTGAGGGCAAATGCAATTTCCAAATTAACTTTTAAACAACCGCCACAGCACCAAAGGCGATAATAATAAAATTAAACAAAAAATAAAAAAAAAACATTAAATTGCAACAACAAAACAACAACTATTTATAACGGCAATAAATCCAGCAACATAAATTAACAAACTCTGTTTAGGAAACTAATGAAAATGTCTTGGAAGAAGGCGATTCAGCTTAGATTCCCTATAGAGAAGGAAGAAACACTCAATACATCAAACTTTATCTTTGGAAAATGCAATTTTTCTAAATAAAACTTCAATTCAGCAAGCTTTTTATATAGGAAATATCAATTCAGCTCAGAAAATTTTAATTAGTTGAAATTTTTCTACGCAAAAAGTCAATTTAGCCAACTTTTTGTATAGAAAAAGTCAATTCAGCAACCTTTTTATATAGAATAAGTGATTTCAGCAACCTTTTTATACAGAAAAAATCAATTCAGCAACCTTTTTATACAGAAAAAGCCGATTCAACAAACTTTTTCTATAGAGAAAGTCAATTCAGCTATCTTTTTTATGCAAAAAAAGTCAATTTAGCAACATTTTTATTCTGAAAAACTGAATTCAGCTAACTTTTTCTGTAGAAGAACTCAATTCTGCAAACTTTACTATAAAAAAGTCAATTCAGCAAACTTTTTCTATAGAAAATGTCAATTCAGCAAACTTTTTCTATAGAAAAAATCAATTCAGCAAACTTTTTCTATAGAATAAGTCAATTCAGCAAACTTTTTCTATAGAAAAAGTCAATTCAGCAAACTTTTTCTATAGAAAAACTTAATTCAGCAAACTTTTTCTATAGAAAAAGTCAATTCAGCCAACTTTTTTATGCAGAAAAAGTCAATTCAGCAAACTTTTTCTATAGAAATAGTCAATTCAGCAAACTTTTTCTATAGAAAGAATCAATTCAGCAAACTTTTTCTATAGAAAAAATCAATTCAGCCAAATTTTTCTATAGAAAAACTCAATTCAGCAACCTTTTTATACAGAAAAAATCAATTCGGCAAACTTTTTCTATAGAAAAACTCAAATCAGCCAACTTAATCCGTAAAAAACTCAATTCAGCAAACTTTTTCTCTAAAATACTTAATTCAGCTAACTTTTTTTATCGAAAACCTCAATTCAGCAAACTTTTTCTATAGAAAAAGTCTATTAAGCAAACTTTTTTATGCAGAAAAAGTCAATTCAGCAACCTTTTTATTCTGAAAAACTGAATACAGCAAACTTTTTATACAGAAAAAGTCAATACAGCAACCCTTTTATATAGAAAAAATCAATTCAGCAAACTTTTTCTATAGAAAAAGTTTATTGAGCAAACTTTTTTATGCAGAAAAAGTCAATTCAGCCATCCTTTTTATGTAGAAAAAGTCAATTCAGCAACCTTTTTATTCTGAAAAACTGGATTCATCAAACTTTTTCTGTAGAAAAACTCAATTTAGCTAACTTTTCCTGTAGAAAAACTCAATTAAACAAACTTTAATATAGAAAAACTCAATTAAACAATCTTTAATATAGAAAAACTCAATTCAGCAAAGTTTTTCTAAAGAAAAATTCAATTCAGCAAACTTTTTTTATAGAAAAAATCAATTCAGCAAACTTTTTCTATAGAAAAAATTAATTCAGCAAACTTTTTCTGTAGAAAAAGTCTATTCAGCAAACTTTTTCTATAGAAAATATCAATTCAGCAAACTTTTTCTATAGAAAAAGTCAATTCAGCAAACTTCTTCTATAGAAAAACTCAATTCAGCAAACTTTTTGTATAGAAAAACTCAATTCAGAAACTTTTTTCTATAGAAAAACTCAATTCAGCAAACTTTTCTATAGAAAATCTCAATTCTGCAAACTTTTTATATAGAAAAAGTCAATGCAGCAACCTTTTTATATAGAATAAATGATTTGAGCAACATTTTTATACAGAAAAAGTGAATTCAGCAACCCTTATATACAGATAAAATCAATTCTGCAACCTTTTTCTATAGAAAAACTCGATTCAGCAAACTTTTTCTATAGAAAAAAGTCAATTCAGCAAACTTTTTCTATAGAAAAACTCGATTCAGCAAACTTTTTCTTTAGAAATAGTCAATTCAACAAATTTTTTCTCAATTCAGCAAACTAATTCTATAGAAAAAATAAATTCAGCAACCCTTTTATACAGAAAAATTCGATTCAGCAAACTTTTTATATAGAAAAAGGCAATTCAGCCATCTTTTTTATGCAGAAAAAGTCAATTCAGCAACCTTTTTATTCTGAAAAACTGAATTCAGCTAACTTTTCCTGTAGAAAAACTCAATTCAGCTAACTTTTTCTGTAGAAGAGCTCAATTCTGCAAACTTTACTATAACAAGTCAATTCAGCAAACTTTTCTATAGAACAAGTCAATTCAGCAAACTTTTTCTGAAGGATAATTCAGTTGAGCGAACATTTTTATAGAAAAAGTCTATTATCAAACGTTTTTTATAGAAAAAGTCAATTCAGCAAACTTTTTCTATAGAAAAAGTCAATTCAGCAAACTTTTTCTATAGAAAAAGTCAATTCAGCAAACTTTTTCTATAGAATAAGTCAATTCAGCAAACTTTTTCTATAGAAAAAGTCAATTCAGCAAACTTTTTCTATAGAAAAACTTAATTCAGCAAACTTTTTCTATAGAAAAACTTAATTCAGCAAACTTTTTCTTTAGAAAAAGTCAATTCAGCCAACTTTTTCTATAGAAAAACTCAATTCAGCAAACTTTTTATATAGAAAAAGTCGATTCAGCAAACTTTTTCTATAGAAAAACTCAATTCAGCAAACTTTTTCTATAGAAAAACTCAATTCAGCAAACTTTTTCTATAGAAAAACTTAATTCAGCAAACTTTTTCTTTAGAAAAAGTCAATTCAGCAAACTTTTTCTATAGAAAAAGTCAATTCAGCAAACTTTTTCTATAGAAAAAGTCAATTCAGCAAACTTTTTCTATAGAAAAAGTAAATTAAGCAAACTTTTTCTATAGAATAAGTCAATTCAGCAAACTTTTTCTATAGAAACAGTCAATTCAGCAAACTTTTTCTATAGAAAAACTTAATTCAGCAAACTTTTTCTTTAGAAAAAGTCAATTCAGCAAACTTTTTCTATAGAAAAACTCAATTCAGCAAACTTTTTATATAGAAAAAGTCGATTCAGCAAACTTTTTCTATAGAAAAACTCAATTCAGCAATCATTTTCTATAGAAAAAGTCAATTCAGCAAACTTTTTCTATAGAAAAACTCAATTGAGCAAACTTTTTCTATAAAAAAACTCAATTCAGCAAACTCTTTCTATAGCAAAACTCAATTCGGCAATATTTTTTTATAGAAAAACTCAATTCAGCAAACTTTTTATATAGAAAAAGTCAATGCAGCAACCTTTTTATATAGAATAAGTGATTTCAGCAACCTTTTTATGCAGAAAAAGTGAATTCAGCAACCTTTTTATATAGAACAAATCAATTCAGCAACATTTTTATAAAGAAAAAGTGAATTCAGCAATCTTTTTCATGCTGAAAAAATCAATTCAGCAAGCTTTTTTTTCCGAAAAACTGAATTCAGCTAACTTTTTCTCTAAAAGAACTCAATTCTGCTGTTTTCCTGTAGAAGAACTCAATTCTTCAAAATTTACTATAGAAAAAGTCAATTCAGCAAACTTTTTCTATAAAGAAAGTCAATTTAGCAAACTTTTTTTTATAGAAAAACTCAATTCAGCTAACTTTTTCTATTGAAAAACTCAACTCAGCAAACTTTTTTTATTGAAAACTCAATTCAGCAAACTTTTTCTATAGAAAAACTGAATTCAGCAAACTTCTTATACAGAAAAACTCAATTCAGCAAACTTTTTCTATAGAAAAACTCAGTTCAGCAAACTTTTTATATAGAAAAACTCAATTCAGCAAACTTTTTCTATAGAAAAACTCAATTCAGCAAACTTTTTCTATAGAAAAATTCTATTCAGCAAACTTTTTCTTTAGAAAAAGTCAATTCAGCAAACTTTTTCTATAGAAAAATTCAATTCAGCAAACTTTTTCTATAGAAAAAGTCAATTCAGCAAAGTTTTTCTATAGGAAAAGTCAATTCAGCAAACTTTTTCTATAGAAAATCTGAATTCAGCAAACTTTTTATATAGAAAAAATCAATGCAGCAACCTTTTTATATAGAATAAATGATTTCAGCAACATTTTTATACAGAAAAAGAGAATTCAGCAAACTTTTTCTATAGAAAAAGGCAATTCAGCAATCTTTTTTATGCAGAAAAAGTCAATTCAGCAACCTTTTTGTTCTGAAAACCTGAATTCAGCTAACTTTTTTCTGTAGAAGAACTCAATTCTGCAAACTTTTTCTATAGAAAAACTCAATTCAGCAGCCTTTTCTATAGAAAAACTCAATTCAGCTAAATTTTTCCTATAGAAAAGTCAATTCAGCAAATTTTTTCTATAGAAAAGCTCAATTCAGCAAACTTTTTCTATAGAAAAACTCAATTCAGCAAACTTTTTCTATAGAAAAACTCAATTCAGCAAACTTTTTCTGTAGAAAAAGTCAATTCAGCAAACTTTTTCTATAGAAAAACTCAATTCAGCTAACTTTTATATAGAAAAACTTAATTCAGCAAACTTTTTATATAGAAAAACTCAATTCAGCAAACTTTTTCTACAGAAAAAATCAATTCAGCGAACTTTTTGTGAAGAAGAAAATGTGAATTCAAAAGAATTTTTCAGTTCAAAAATTCAATTCAGAAAATTTCGTATCTCCTAACACCCCTTTAACCCCAACCTTCCCACCTCTAACCCACTGTACTTTATTTTTTTGTAAAATCTCAAAAGGTATTTGGAGTAGAAGAGGCGCGCAAAACTTAAAAGAAAAACAAAAACGCAAGCCAAAGTGCAGACAACAGAGGAAAAACACAAACAAAATACACAAAACGCCAACCAAAAAAAAAAAAAAAAAAAAATCTTCAAAAAGTAGGTCTTTTCCAAAACCAAACCGGTTTTCACAAAAAATCAGCAACAACAACGGCAACAACCACAACGACTTTAACATACATTCATCCGTAAGTCTAGCACAGATACTTCCATGCCAGCCAAACCATTCACAAAACAAACGAACGACCAGCCAGCCAATTGCTTCCTCTTCTGGGATGAAACAACGAAGTAAGCAAAGACAAGAAAACCCAACAATTACAACAGCAACAACAACAACAACAACATCACATCACAAACTGAAAATGAAACCACCGAAAATGTTTAAAACGCCGCTTCAAACCAGTTGTCAAACGAGAGTGAGAGTGAAGTGCGTGAAGTGTCTGGTCGGCGGCGTTATTTTGTTGTTTTTGTTGTTGTTGCAGTTTCTGTCGCTTGGCCGACTTTTTGTGTGATGGACTTCTTTGTTATTGTGGTCAAGTCGAAAAAAATGCGGGTTTTTAGTTTATAAATGGAGTTGTTGTTATTTTTTGGTAGTGCCCGTTGTTCGTTCGGCAGGCAGAGTGGTCAACTGTGGTCAGAGTGTACGGCCAAAAACAAAAAATAGTGGATTGCTTAACTTTTGATTTTTTTCTCGTATGCTTTAATTTTTTTTTGGCTAACATAAAAGGGGGAGAGATTTTTTGACGAACACAAAAGGGGGAGGGTGACTTAGTAATGAGAAACATAGAAAATGAATGAATGCAGTAATATGTTTTACTAAAGAAAAAGTCAATTCAGCAAACCTTTCCAAGGGAAAAGCCAATTCAGCTAATTTTTTTTAGATAAAGTCGATTCAGCGAAATTTTTCCATCGGACAAGTCAATTCAGCGGACTTTTCTATACAAAATGTCAATTCAGCAGACTTTTTCCATAGAAAAAGCCTATTCAGCTAAGTTTTTTATAGAAAAACCTAATTCAGCTAACTTTTTCTCTAGAAAAAATCAATTCACCTAACTTTTTAATCGGTAAACTTTTTCTCTAGAAAAAATCAATTCAGCTAAATTTTTCTTTGGAGAAACTTAATTCAGCTAACTTTTTCTCCAGGGAAACTCAACTTTTAACTTTTCCTGTAATAAAACTCAATTCAGGTAACTTTTTCTATCAAAAAACTTAATTCAGCAAACTTTTTCTCTAGAAAAACTCAATTCAGCAAAGTTTTTCTATAGAAAAACGTATTTCGGCTAACTTTTTCTTTCAAAAAACTTAATTCAGCTAAATTTTTCTCTAGAAAAACCCGCTTCAGCTAACTTTTTCTCTAAAATACTCAATTCAGCTAACTTTTTCTATCGGAAAACTTTACTCAGCAATATTGTTCTCTAGAAAAACTCAATTCAGCAAACTTTCTATCGAAAAACTTAATTCAACTAACTTTTTCTATAATAAAAAACTTAATTCGGCTAACTTTTTCTCCAGAAAGCCCCAATTCAGCTGAGTTCTCCCTTCGAAAAAATAATTTCAGCGGACTTTTACCATTGAAAAAGTCTATTCAGTGGATTTATTCATAGAAAAACTCAATTCAGCTCACTTTTTGTATAGAAAATCTCAATTCAGCTAACTTTTTCTGTAGAAAATCTCAGTTCAGCTAACTTTTTGTGTAGAAAAAGTCAATTCAGCTAACTTTTTCTCTATAACAACTCAATTCAGCTTAATTTTTCTAACGGAAAACTCAATTCAGCTAACTTTTTCTAAAGAAAAACTCAATTCAGCTAAGTTATTCTCTAGAAATACTCAATTCAGCTAATTTTTTTTTTCTAAAAAACGTTATTCAACTGACTTTTTTATAGGAAAATTCAATTCAGCTAACTTTTTCTTAAAAAGAATTCAATTCAGCTAAATTTTTCTCTAGAAAAACTTAATTCAACTAACTTTTTCTTTAGATAAACTCAATCCAGCTAACTTTTTCTATAGAAATTCAGCCAACTTTTTTCATTGAAAACCTTAATTCAGCTAACTTTTTCTCTTGGAAAACAATTCAGCTAACTTTTTCTATAGAAAAACTTAATTCAACTAACTCTATCCATTGAAACCAATTTTTCTATAAGAAAACTCAATTCAGCTAACTTTTTCCGTTGAAAAACTCAATTCAGCTAACCTTTTCGGTAGAAAAACTTAATTCAGATAAATTGTTCTATAATAAAACTCAATTCAGCAAACTTTTTCCGTTGAAAAACTCAATTCAGCTAACTTTTTCTCTAGGAAAACTCAATTCAGCTAACTTTTTTCGTTGAAAAATTCAATTCAGCTAATCTTTTCAGTAGAAAAACGCAATTCAGCTAAATTTTTGTATAAGAAAACTCAATTCAGCTAACTTTTTCCGTTGAAAAACTCACTTCAGCTTACCTTTTCAGTAGAAAAACTCAATTCAGCTAAATTTTTCTATAAGAAAACTCAATTCAGCTAACTTTTTCCGTTGAAAAACTCACTACAGCTAACCTTTTCAATAAAAAAAATTCAATTCAGCTAAATTTTTTTATAAGAAAACTCAATTCAGCTAACTTTTTCCATTGAAAAACTCAATTCAGCTAACCTTTTCAGTAGAAAAAATCAATTCAGCTAAATTTTTCTATAAGAAAACTCAATTCAGCTAACTTTTTCAGTAGAAAAACTCAATTCAGCTAACTTTTTTATAAGAAAACTCAATTCAGCTAACTTTTTCCGTTGAAAAACTCAATTCAGCTAACCTTTTCAGTAAAAAAATCAATTCAGCTAAATCTTTCTATAAGAAAACTCAATTCAGATAACTTTTTCCGCTGAAAATCTCAATTCAGCTAACCTTTTCAGTAGAAAAACTCAATTTAGCTAAATTTTTCTATAAGAAAACTCAATTCAACTAACTTTTTCAGTAGAAAAACTCAATTCAGCTAACTTCTTCCATAAAAAAACTCAATTCAGCTAACTTCTTCCGTTGAAAAACTCAATTCAGCTAACGTTTTCCATAGGAAAACTTAATTCAGCTAACTTTTTCCGCTGAAAAACTCAATTCAGCTAACTTTTTCTATAGGAAAAGTCAATTCAGCTAACTTTTTCCGTTGAAAAACTCAATTCAGCTAACGTTTTCAGTAGAAAAACTCAATTCAGCTAAATTTTTCTATAAGAAAACTCAATTCAGCTAACTTTTTCCGTTGAAAAACTCAATTCAGCTAACCTTTTCTATAGAAAATCTAAATTCAGCTAACTTTTTTCTAGACAAACTCTATTCAGCTAACTTTTGCCATTGGAAAACTCAATTCAGCTACGTTTTTAAATTGAAAAACTCAATTCAGCAAACTTCAGCTATATCTTTCTGTAGAAAAAACTCAATTCAGCTAATTTTATCTTTTTCTATGAAAAAGCGAAATTCAGCTAAATTTTTCTATAGAAAAATTCAATTCAGCTAAGTTATTCTCTGGAAATACTCAATTCAGCAAATTTTTTCTTTCACAAAACGTTATTCAGCTAACTTTTTATAGAAAAGTTCAATTCAGCTAAATTTTTCTTTAGAAGAATTCACTTCAGCAAATTTTTTCTCTAGAAAAACTTAATTCAGCTAACTTTTTCTTTGGAAAAATTCAATTCAGCTAACTGTTTCTCTAATAAAACTTAATTCAGCTAACTCTTTATTGAGAAAAAAACTCTATTTAGCCAACTTTTTTATTGGAAAATTCAATTCAGCTAACGTTTCCTGCCGAAAAACTTAATTCAGCTATTTTTTCCATTGGAAAACTCAAGTAAGCTAATTTTTTCTATGAAAACAGCAAACTTTTTCTCTAGGAAAACTCAAATCAGCTAACTTATTCTGTGGAAAACACAATTCAGCAAACTTCTTCTCTAAAAAAATTAATTCAGCTAACTTTTTCTATCGAAAAACTCAATTCAGCTAAATTTTTTTATAAGAAAACTCAATTCAGCTAAATTTTTTATAAGAAAACTCAATTCAGCTAACTTTTTCCGTTGAAAAACTCAATTCAGCTAACTTTTTCAGTAGAAAAACTCAATTCAGCTAAATTTTTCTATAAGAAAACTCAATTCAGCTAACTTTTTCCGTTGAAAAACTCAACTCAGCTAACTTTTTCAGTAGAAAAACTCAATTCAGCTAAATTTTTTATAAGAAAACTCAATTCAGCTAACTTTTTCCGTTGAAAAACTCAATTCAGCTAACCTTTTCAGTAGAAAAACTCAATTTAGCTAACTTTTTCCATAGGAAAACTCAATTCAGCTAACTTTTTCCGTTGAAAAACTCAATTCAGCTAAGGTTTTACATTGAAAAACTCAATTCAACTAAGTTTTTACTTTG
Source organism: Musca autumnalis (assembly GCF_047663935.1). NCBI lineage: Eukaryota > Metazoa > Arthropoda > Insecta > Diptera > Muscidae > Musca > Musca autumnalis. The sequence goes on along the minus strand of NW_027411977.1, from coordinate 225,535,099 downwards.
AAAAACTCAATTCAGCCAACTTTAGCTAACTTCAGCTACATCTTTCTATAGAAAAACTCAATTCAGCTATGTTTTTGAGTAGAAAAACTCAATTCAGCTAACTTTTTCTATAGGAAAACTCAATTCAGCTAGCTTTTTCTATCAAAAACCGCAATTCAGCAAAATTTTTCTATAAAAAAATCAATTCAGCTAAATTGTTCTCTGGAAATACTATATTCAGCAAATTTTTTCTTTCAAAAACCGTTATTCAGCTAACTTTTTTATAGGAAAATTCAATCCAGCTAACGTTTTCTTTAGAAGAATTCAATTGAACTAACTTTTTCTATAGATAAACTCAATTCAGCTAACTTTTTCTATGAAAAAAACTCAATTCAGCTAACTTTTTTCGTTGAAAAACTCAATTCAGCTAACCTTTTCAGTAGAAAAGCTCAATTCAGCTAAATTTTTTTATAAGAAAACTCAATTCAGCTAACTTTTTCCGAAAATCTATATTCAGCTAACTTTTTATATAAAAAAATAATAATTCAGGTAATTTTTTCAATTCAGCTAAGGTTTTACATTGAAAAACTCAATTCAGCTAAGTTTTTACTTTGAAAAACTCAATTCAGCCAACTTTAGCTAACTTCAGCTACATCTTTCTATAGAAAAACTCAATTCAGCTATGTTTTTGAGTAGAAAAACTAAATTCAGCTAACTTTTTCTATAGGAAAACTATCTTTTTCTATCAAAAACCGCAATTCAGCAAAATTTTTCTATAAAAAAATCAATTCAGCTAAATTGTTCTCTGGAAATACTATATTCAGCAAATTTTTTCTTTAAAAAACCGTTATTCAGCTAACTTTTTTATAGGAAAATTCAATCCAGCTAACGTTTTCTTTAGAAGAATTCAATTCAACTAACTTTTTCTATAGATAAACTCAATTCAGCTAACTTTTTCTATAAAAAAAAAACTCAATTCAGCTAACTTTTTTCGTTGAAAAACTCAATTCAGCTAACCTTTTCAGTAGAAAAGCTCAATTCAGCTAAATTTTTTTATAAGAAAACTCAATTCAGCTAACTTTTTCCGAAAATCTATATTCAGCTAACTTTTTATATAAAAAAATAATAATTCAGGTAATTTTTTCTTCAGAAAAATTCAATTCAGCTAACATTTTCTCTAGAACAACTCAATCGAGTAAACCTTTTCTCTAGAAAAAATCAATTCAGCAACATTTTTCTAATATAAAACCTCAATCGAGGAAGGTTAAATGAAAATTACCATAATTGTTATACCACCCACCTTTGAACTTATGATTTCATTCTCATTGCATGTAATTTTCTTCCCAAATAAATATTCTCTCTCCTTTTTTATGTAAAAAACTCTCTCCAAGTTTCTTCTCTCACTTATTTTAAGGGAAAAGTACACCTTATAGCGATTTTCAAGCTGCAGCGGTATTTCGCAATACCTACTGGCCGATGCGCTAAACTCAGTTTCAATTTCGAGAGCAAGATTTTAAAAATCAAAATCGCCGGATGATGATGTTGCCGCTAATGGTGGTGCTGCTAAAGATGATCACTCGAAAGGCGTTGCTGACCAGACCCCAATCTACTTTTCGTTGTTTTTGTTTTTACCATTGACTTTTTTATGGTGGCGTTGTGTGTTTTTGATGTTTCTTTTCTTTTCATCTTTCTTGGCGTTTGAGTGAAATCTTGATTTGGGTTTTAGCCGCATCGCATCTCATCATCATCCGCATCTGATCTCCGCTGTTTTTGGTGCTGGTGGTGGTGAACATCACTTTTGATTTTTTTTTCTGAAGATTTCGTAATAATTTTTTGTTGCCTTTTTATGGCAAGCTTTGATGTTGTTGTTGTTACGCATACCATCATCATCATCATCTCGGAATAGTCATCATGCTGGGGATGGTATGTCGTTTGGGGCGCTAGCATGTTTTTTATGGCAAAGAAACAAATCTTCAGGCAAGGCGTATGAATGCCAGTATCTCTGGAGTTTGGGACACCACTCATTTAGGTGTTGAGTGTCGGGTGCATTTCTCCTTGCCGTTAAATTGTTTGGGTACTGTCGCTGAAAAGAAAATAACTGCATCATCGGCTTTTTCGTATTCTTCGTAGGTTGAAGAAATCTCATCGGAATGACCATTTTGGCATGAGTTAATGATGATGGCTTCGACGTTAATGGTTTTCGATTTTCTTTTGGGCGTCAGTTTCTTTAAGCGGTGGATAATGTAACTAAAGAGGTGTTATCTTCGGTATGGGGTATATTCTTTAAAATTACGAAATCCACACACGAGTTTCGAAAGGAAAAAGTTCGCTAAATTAATTTTTTTTATAAAAAGTTTGCTGAAATCGGGTTTTCTTTAGAAAAGTTAGCTGAATTGAGTTTTTCTTTAGAAAAAGATAGCTGAATTAAGTTTTTCTTCACAAAAAGTTAGCTGAATTGAGTTTTTTCCTTAGAAAAAGTTGGCTGAATTGAGTTTTTCTTTAGAAAAAGTTAGCTGAATTGAGTTTCTCTATAGAAAAAGTTAGCTGAATTGAGTTTTTATTTACAAAAAGTTAGCTGAATTGAGTTTCTCTTCACAAAACGTTAGCTGAATTGAATTTTTCTTAAGAAAAAGTTAGCTGAATTGAGTTTTTCTTTAGAAAAACTTAGCTGATTTGAATTTTTCTTAAGAAAAAGTTAGCTGAATTGAGTTTTTCTATAGAAAAAGTTAGCTGAATTGAGTTTTTCGTTAGAAAAAGTTAGCTGAATTCAGTTTTTCTTTAGAAAAAGTTAGCTGAATTGAATTTTTCTTAAGAAAAAGTTAGCTGAATTGAGTTTTCCTAGAGAACAAGTTAACTGAATTGAATTTTTATTTAGAAAAGTTAGCTGAATTGAGTTTTCATTAGAAACATTGGCTGAATTGATTTTTTCTTTGAAACAATTTAGCAGAATTGAGTTTTTCTATAGAAAGAGTTAGCTGAACTAAGTTTTTCTTTAGAAAAAGTTAGCTGAATTGAGTTTTTCTTTTGAAAAAGTTAGCTGAATTGAGTTTTTCTATAGAAAAAATTAGCTAAATTGAAAAAGTTAGCTGAATTAAGTTAGAAAAAGTTAGCTGAATTAAGTTTTTCCTTAAAAAAAGTTAGCTGAATTGAGTTTTTCTTTAGAAAATGTCAGCTAATTGACTTTTTCTTTAGAAAAAGTTAGCTGAATTGAATTTTTCTTTCGGAAAAGTTAGCTGAATTGTTTATCTTTATAAAAAGTCAGCTGAATTTAGTTTTTCTTTAGAAAACATTCGCTGAATTGAGGTTTTCATTAGAAAAAAATTAGCTGAATTTAGCTTTTGGTGGAAAAAGTCCGCTGAATTCACTTTTTCTATGGAAAACTTCAGCTGAATTGTCTTTTTCTAACGTAAAAATCCGCTGAATTGACTTTTTCGGTGGAAAAGGTCCGCTGAATTGAATTTTTCTAAAGAAAGGTGTCCGCTGAATTAACTTTTTTCGGTGGAAAATTCCCGCTGAATTGGCTTTTTCTATGCAAAGAGTCCGCTGAATTGACTATTTTGATGAATAAAGTTAGCTGAATTTATTTGTTCTTTGAACAAACTCCGCTGCCTTTGGAAAAAGTCCGTTGAATTGCCTTTCTCGATGGGAAAAGTCCGCTGAATTGACTTTTTCGGTGGAAAATGTCCGCTGAATTTACTTTTTCTATGGAAAAGTCTGCTGAATTAAATTTTTTGATTGAAAAATTCTGCTAAATTAATTTTTTCGATGGATAAAGTCCGTTTAATTGATTTTTCTATGAAAAAAGTTCGCTGACTTGACTTTTTGTGTGGAAAAAGTCCGCTGAATTCACTTTTTTGGTGGAAAAAATTTGCTGAATTCACTTTTTCTAAAGATGATGTCAGCTGAATTGACGTTTTCGATGGAAAAAATCCGCTGAATTGACTGTTTCGATGAAAAAGGTCCGCTGAATTGACTTTTCCAATGGAAATAGTCTGCTGGATTGACGTCTTCGATGGAAAAAGTCCACAGTATTGACTTGTTCGATAGAATAAGTCCGCTGAATTGACATTTTCGATGGAAAAAGTCCGCTGAATTGACTATTTCTGTGGAAAAAGTCCGCTGAATTGACTTTTTCGATGAAAAAGGTCCGCTGATTTGACTTTTTCGATTGAATAAGTTCGGTGAATTGGCTTTTTGTGTAAGAAAAGTCCGCTGAATTAACTTTTTGTGTGGGAAAAGTCAGCCAAGTTGATTTTGTATGGAAAAAGTCAGCTGAATTAACTTTTTCAGTCCACTGAATTCTCTTTTTCTAAAGATGATGTCCCCTGAATTGACATTTCGATGGAAAAAGTCCGCTGAATTGACTTTTTCGTTGAACAAAGTTTGCTGAATTGACTTTTTTAATGAAAAATGATGTCCCCTGAATTGACATTTCAATGGAAAATGTCCGCTGAATAGACTTTTTCTATGGAAAAAATCAGTTTTCTGTGGAAATAGTCTGCTGAATTGACTTTTTCGATGGAAAAATGTCCGCTGAATTATCTTTTTCGATGGAGAAAGTCCGCTGAATTGACTTTTTCTATGAACAAAGTCAGCTGAATAGACTTCTTCGATGGAAAAAGTCCGCTGAATTGACTTTTCCTATGGAATAAGTCTGCTGAATTGACCTTTTCGGTGGTAAAAGTCCGCTGAATTGACTTTTTCGATGGAAAAAAATCCGCTGAATTGACTTTTTCGATGGAAAAAATCTCCTAAATTAATTTTTTCGATGGATAAAGTCCGTTTAATTGATTTTTCTATGGAAAAAGTCCGCTGAATTGACTTCTTCAATGGGCAAAGTGCTCTTAATTGACATTTTCGATGGAAAAAGTCCTCTGAATTGACTTGTTCGATGGAAAAAGTCCGCTGAATTGACCTTTTAGATGGCAGAAGTCCGAAAAATGTATTTTTTCTTTAGTAAAAGTCCGCTTAATTGACTTTAGCGTTAGAAAAAGTTCGCTGAATTGACTATTTCGATGGAAAAAGTCCTCTGAATTGAATTTTTCAATGGAGAAAGTCCGCTGAATTGACTTCTTCGATGGAAAAAGTCCGCTGAATTGACTTTTCCTATGGAATAAGTCTGCTGAATTGACTTTTTCGATGGGAAATTCCGCTGAATTGACTTTTTTGATGGAAAAAATCTGCTTAATTAATTTGTTCGACGGATAAATTCCGCTTAATTGATTTTTCTATGGAAAAAGTCCTCTGAAATTACTTTTTCGATGGAAAATGTCCGCTGAATTGAGATTTCAATGGAAAAAAGTCCGCTGAATTGACTTTTTCGATTGAATAAATCCGCTGAATTAACTTTTTCGGTGGAAAAAGTCCGCTGAATTGACTTTTCCAATTGAATAAGTCCGCTGAATTGGCTTCTTCTATGGTTAAAGTCCTCCTATTTGACTTTTTCGATGGAATAAGTCTGCTAAATTGACTTTTTCGATGGAAAAAGTCCGATGAATTGAGTTTTTCTATGGAAAAATGTCACTAAATTGACTTTTTCTATAGAAAAATGTAGCTGAATTGTTTTCTTCGGTAGAAAAATGTCGCTGAATTGACTTTTTCTATAGAAGAATGTCGGTGAATTTACTTTTTCTTTAGAAAAATGTCGTTGAATTGACTTTTTCTATAGAAAACAATCGCTTAATTGACTTTTTTTACAGAAAAAGTTTGCTGAATTGGGCTTTTGCTATAGAAAAGTTCTCTGAATTCATAATCTCTATGAAAAAATCATCGTTTTCTTGCTCTTACCTCGTCTTTAATCATTTACTACCCACAACAAATCCTCCACTTAACATTACTTTCGATATTTTATTGACAGCTTAAACCAGTTTTCTTTAAAAAAATGACTACTACACATCATTTAGGCTGTGCTGTGGCTGATGGCTTGCGGCTGCCTTGTAAACTGCCTCTACCTCTCATGGAGGAATATGGCATTCTTTGGCTGTGTTACAATTTGTTGTAATGACAATGACGTTGGCCCTCTTCAACATTGCTGGCTGTGACTGGCTGATCGTCGTCATCATCATCATCGGCAGACATTCACATTCACTCTTGATAATGATAACTGGCTTGCTGACTGTTGGTTGGACGGACGACGGACGGACCTACTGGCTGACTTCTTGCAGTTTTGTAATGCATTTTTTGGTTAACAATTTTGGATTTCTCTTTGCTTTCCTGGTGTTTTTTCTTTTCTGCTTTTATTTTTTTTTTTTATTTTTGCTTTTTTACATTGGTTTATTTGTTACTGCCACAAGATGTGAAATTTATGGGGATTTCCCTGCATAATAAAACAAATCAATAAGGAAAGGAGACATGACATGCATTGATTTTTTGAAACATTTTTTTTGGGTGTTGAGCACTACCTCCCCGAACATTAAACATTGTGAAATAAATTTTCAAGTGAAGAAGACATTTCATTGTTTCGCCTTTTATGGCTTTTGTGGAGATGTGATCGACTTTTTTTGAGTTTGTGGTGTAAAGTTTTTGGGCGTTTACAGCCGGTTAACTATGGTGATTATTGTTATTTACTAAGAAGTGGGTGACGTCATTTTTTAATTTCGAAGAAATTTTCCCTTGGTTTAACGGAGAAAAATGGGGCCAAATTTTTGGGTTTTAGAAAAAAAATTATTAAAATTAAATTCACATTTTTATAGAAAAAAATTTGCTAAATTTTCTTTTCCTATAGAGAAGGTTCGCTAGATTAACTTTTTCTGTAGAAAAAATTTGCTGAATTGAATTTTCCTATAGAATAAGTTTGCTGAAAATACTTTTTCTTTGGAAAAAGTTCGCTGATTTGAATTTTTCTTCTAAAAATTTTTAGCTGAATTGACATCTTCAATAGAAGAAGACCGCGGAATTGAGTTTTTTTTCTTTAGAAGAGGTTACCGAAATTTGTAAAAATTTCCCAAATTTCGGGAAAAGAAGTCTGCATCAATACTATTATTACAACTTTGTTGATAATGACGATTATGTTTTGTCATCTGTTTATCTTCTATTGCTTGATTATTGCTGTTTCCATTGATTTTTTTCTCTTTTGTAAAACAAAAAACCAAGAGGAAGACAAAATAATCACAAAGCAGCGAAGAAGAAAAACGTCAGCAACTAAATTGGTGTCATGAACATGAATGCAACAACAACACATAACACAACAATAAAATCTCTAAATGAATGTCATTTTAGTTTCATGTGCAGAATTGTAATCGTCCGATTTTTTTACAAAAAAAAAAAAAAACAACGTTTCTATAAAAAAAATGTGAACTAAATCGGGTTTTTCTTAAACAAAAAAGTGCATTCATTTTTTTGTTAAAAAGGTGCCAAAGTTGATTTTTTTATAAAAAAACTGGGCTAAAATATTTAAAAACAAAATAGGTCTAGAATAATTTTTTTAAAGTAAGGTAAAGTATATTTTTTCTTCTTTTCTATAAAGAGTCACTTTAGACTCATTTTAGGTCCCCTATAAAGACTCTACTATAAAAAAACCTTTATAAATCTTCTTTTATTGGTAGTGGAACGCAATTCTTCCTTAGATTTTGGCGTCGAAATGTGCCAATATGTAGGCTTACTGATTTTTTAGATTATTTTTTATTGCTTAAAGCCTTTTTGACGGCTTTCGATCGGAAGTCCCTTTAGAGGTTTTTTTCTGCAAAAGACCTCTTTAGAGGACCTTTTCTCTGTAGAAGCCTTATAATCGCAAAAGTAACTTTAATATTTTTAAGGAAAAAATCACGCTCAAGGAATTTTTTTTTATTCACCCACAGTGATTTTTTTTTAATCCACTGCCTGGCCATTTTCTTAATTCCAGGCCCTAGGAAAAAGTTTCTTTCAAAAAATGGAACTCCAGGGTACAAGACCTTGCATTTTTTAATCCACGGCCTTGGAAAAATCTTTAAAATATGTATGTCCAGGTATTTTTTTAAATCTAGCTCAGAATTGAGAAGTTTTCTTTAAAATAATCCACGGCCTCTTTAAATAATACACGCCATTGAGAAAGAAGTTAAACAATACACTTCACTTATGAAGTCTTTAAAAAATGACAACCAGGGAATTTTTTTACTTACTTAATTACTTAGCTGGCCCATTACAGAACATTTGTTCTATAGGCCGAACTAAGAAAAGATCTCCAATTCCCTCTATTTGTTGCTTCGCTTTCTGGAATACCGCGCCTTTTCATCTCATCATCCACTTGTTTGCGCCATCTATTCCTTGGCCTGCCAATTCTGCGTGCACCGCCAAGCGGTCCGTGTTTATACGCCTTTTTAGCGGGTTCATCATCGCTCATTCTTATGATATGGCCTAGCCAACGCAATCGCTGCATCTCGATACGTTTAACAATATTGATGTCGTTGTATAGCAGATACAGCTCGTGGTTCATGCGACGTCGATATTCACCGTCAACGCAGATTGGTCCGTAGATCTTTCGAAGAATTTTTCTCTCAAACACACCAAGCACTGCCATGTCTGCTTGCGCAAGTACCCAGGCTTCGGAGCCATACATCAGCACGGGTAGTATCAGTGTTTTGTAGAGCGTTATTTTAGTTTGACGAGATGTGGCTTTGTTTTTAAACTGCTTACTTAAACCAAAGTAGCATCTGTTGGCCAATACAATTCTTCTTTTTATTTCACAACTGATGCCGTTTGTTGTGTTTACGGAGGTGCCGAGGTAGACGAAGTCTTTTACTACCTCAATATTACAGGAACCAACTTCCACAGTCGGTCCGAGCTCAATGGACGCATTGCGCGTCGACGCCATCAACTTGGTCTTCTCACCGTTTACCGCCAGACCCACTTTAGCAGATTCTCCTTCGACCTTCATAAAGGTATCAGTTACTTCTTTTACTGATCGGCCCATGATGTCTATATCATCAGCATAAGCAAGTAACATGTGACTATTGGTGTAGATTGTGCCACTTCTTTTGACGTTTGCCTCTCGTATAACCTTTTCCAGCAGGATGTTAAAGAGATCACACGAAAGGCTGTCTTCTTGTCTGAAACCTCTTTTGATACCAAACTCGTCGGATAGGTTCTTTCCTATTTTAACTGAGGACCTCGTGTCAGTTAAAGTCATTTTGCAAAGCCGGATGAGCTTTGCGGGGATACCAAATTCAGACATGGCTTGGAATACCTTTGAACGCAGCGGGCTGTCGAAGGCTGCTTTATAATCGACAAAAAGGTGGTAGGTGTCGATCTGCATCTCTTGGGTCTTCTCGAGGATTTGCCGCAGGGTAAATATCTGGTCAATGGTGGACTTGCCAGGTCTAAAGCCGCATTGGTATGGTCCAATTATCTCGTTGACCATAGGCTTTAGTCGTTCGCACAATATCCCTGACAATATCTTATAGGCAATAGGGAGTAGACTTATGCCCCTATAGTTAGAGCATACAGTCTTACCTCCCTTCTTGTGGACGGGGCACAGGATACTCAGGTTCCAATCGTCGGGTACGCGTTCTTCCTGCCAGATGGTACTAACTAGCTGATGCATACACCTTATCAGCGTGTCGCCTCCGGTTTTAAACAGCTCGGCTGGTAAGCCATCGGCTCCTGCTGCCTTATTATTCTTCAGCCGGTTGATTGCTGTTTTTACCTCATCTTGGCCGGGCGGTGTACATTCTATACCATCTTCTGGGATTGGATCTGTGGTATCATCGTCTTCGCTACTATTGGATACCAGCAGATTGGAGAAATGTTCCTTCCATATCCTGAGCACGCTATCTGTATCTGTTACCAGATTACCTTGCTGCTCTCTACAGGAGGATGTGCCTGTACCAAAGCCATCTGTTTGATGTTTCACTCTTTGGTAGAATTTTCGGACTTCATTCTGGCTCCTGTACATCTCGATTTTTTCACACTCCCGCTTTTCCATTTCTCTCTTTTTCTTGCGGAAAAGACGTTTCTCTTCTCTCCTTTTCTCCCGATATCTCTCTCGTGCGCTACGCGTTGCTACTGATTGTAAAGTAGCTCTATATGCCGCATTTTTATCTTCGGTAGCAGCACGACACTTCTGGTCATACCATGAATTCCTTTGTGGAGGTCTGTGGAATCCAAGTATGGATTTTGCGGCTGTTTGCATGGAGTGGGCAATATTTTGCCATTGTGTTGTTATGTTATCGGGACAAGGAGTGCTCGCGTTAAGCAATTGGGCTAGTTGAGTGGAATATGCTGTGGCTATCTGTTGTGTTTGCAGCCTATCGATGTCCAACTTCCGCGTTGTGTCTGTTCGTGCTTTATTTGCAACGTTTAGACGGGTACGTACCTTTGCTGCAACAAGATAGTGGTCCGAATCAATGTTTGCGCCTCGGAACTATCGTACATCCAACACGCTGGATGAATGTCTTCCATCTATCACAACATGATCAATTTGATTACTTGTTCTTTGATCTGGGGACAGCCAGGTGCCCTTATGAATATCGAGATGATTAAATCTGGTACTGCTAACTACCATGTTTTTTGCAGCTGCAAAGTCTATCAGTCTCATACCATTGTCAGATGTTTCACTGTGGAGACTGAATTTCCCGACTGTTGGGCCAAAGATATTCTCCTTTCCAATTTTGGCATTAAAATCGCCTAGAATGATTTTAATGTCATGGGCAGGGCAACGGTCATATGTTTCTTCTAAGCGCTCGTAAAATATATCTTTGGTCTGTTCGTCCTTTTCTTCAGTGGGAGCATGAGCGCAAATAAAGCTGATGTTGAAGAATTTAGCTTTTATTCGAATTGCAGCAAGTCTTTCATTCACTGGGGTGAAGCTGGATACCAGATGTTTTAGTCTCCGACTAACTACGAATCCGCAACCAAACTCATGCTTTACGTCATGGCAGCTATAATACAGTGCGTCACCTTTAGGTGTTGTTGTGACGCCTTTCCCAATCCATCGTATTTCCTGTATGGCAGTAATATCGGCCTTGTACTTTTCAAGTACGTCTGCCAATGCGAAGACTGCACCTTCTCTATAAAGAGTGCGAACATTCCAGGTGCAGATTCGCAGATCATGGTCCTTAAAACGTTTGCGGGGTTCGTCAACTTTAGAGGGGTTTGTTTTTCTTTTCTTTCGTTTTTTCATAGTAGGCAGTTTTTTTCTAGGGGAGGGTTACTAACCCGACGCCCAAACCTAAGTTTTTAACGTTCTTATGGGTGAACGCGCGGCACATGTTAGCTCACTACCTTTAACGGGTGTTAAAGGCAGTTCCCCAGGTGACACCACGGGGAGGTCAGTGTCCACTTGAGATGAAAGAGGGACCAAGATAAATCCTGGGCTTTGCCATGTTAAAACCGGTCAGGACCGTTCCTTGGTATCTTCCATCCCCTACGTCACCCATAATTTTTTTCTAGGGAGGGAAATTTTTTAAAGATTTTTTCCTAGGGCGGGAAATTCTTTAAAGATTTTTTCCTAGGTCGTGGATTTTTTAAATATTATTTTCCTAGGTCGTGGATCTTTAAAATAATTTTTTTCTAGGGAGGGAAATTTTTTAAAGATTTTTTCCTAGGTCGTGGATCTTTTAAATAATTTTTTTTAGGGCGTGGATTATTTAAATAATTTTTTTCTAGGGCGGGGATTATTTAAATAATTTTTTTCTAGGGCTGGAAATTTTTTAAAGATTTTTTCCTTTTAAATATTATTTTCCTAGGTCGTGGATCTTTTAAATAATTTTTTTCTAGGGCGTGGATTATTTAAATAATTTTTTCTAGGGCGTGGATTATTTAAATAACTTTTTTCTAGGCCGGAAAATTTATTAAAAATTTTTTCCTTGGGCGTGGATTTTTTAAATATTTTTCCTTGGTTGTATTTTTTTAATATTTTTTTTCTGGGGCGTGGATTATTCAAATAATTTTTTTTCTAGGGCGCGGATTATTTAAATAATTTTTTTCTAGGGCGCGGATTATTTAAATAATTTTTTTCTAGGGCGGGAATTTTTTTAAAGATTTTTTCCTAAGGCGGGAAATTTTTTAAAGATTTTTTCCTAGGGCGTGGACCTTCTAAACATTATTTTCCTAGTTCGTGGATCTTTTACATATTTTTTCTAAGGCGTGGTTTATTTAAATAATTTTTTGCTAGGGCGGGAATTTTTTTAAAGGTTTTTTCCTTGGGCTTGGATTTTTAAAATATTTTTCCTAGTGTGTATTTTGTTAATATTTTTTTCCTGGGGCGTGGATTATTCAAATATTTTTTTTCTAGGGCGTGGATTATTTAAATAATTTTTTGTTGGGCGGGAATTTTTTTAAAGGGTTTTTCCTTTTAAATATTATTTTCCTAGGTCGTGGATCTTTTAAATAATTTTTTTCTAGGGCGTGGATTATTTAAATAATTTTTTTCTAGGGCGTGGATTATTTAAATAATTTTTTTCTAGGGCGTGGATTATTTAAATAACTTTTTTCTAGGCCGGAAAATTTATTAAAGATTTTTTCCTTGGGCTTGGATTTTTTAAATATTTTTCCTTGGTTGTATTTTTTTAATATTTTTTTTCCTGGTGCGTGGATTATTCAAATATTTTTTTTCTAGGGCGCGGATTATTTAAATAATTTTTTTCTAGGGCGCGGATTTTTTAAATAATTTTTTTCTAGGGCGGGAATTTTTTTAAAGATTTTTTCCTAAGGCGGGAAATTTTTTAAAGATTTTTTCCTAGGGCGTGGACCTTCTAAACATTATTTTCCTAGTTCGTGGATCTTTTACATATTTTTTTCTAAGGCGTGGTTTATTTAAATAATTTTTTGCTAGGGCTGGAATTTTTTTAAAGGTTTTTTCCTAGGGCTTGGATTTTTAAAATATTTTTCCTAGGGTGTATTTTGTTAATATTTTTTTTCCTGGGGCGTGGATTATTCAAATATTTTTTTTCTAGGGCGTGGATTATTTAAATAATTTTTTTGTTGGGGCGGGAATTTTTTTTATAGTGTTTTTCCTCGAGGGTGGACCTTTAAAATATTATTTTCCTAGGTCGTGGATCTTTGAAATAATTTGTTCTTGGGCGTGGATTATTTAAATAATTTTTTCTAGGTCGGGAAATTTTTTAAAGGTTTTTTCCTTGGGCGTGGATTTTTTAAATATTATTTTCCTAGGTCGTGGATCTTTTAAATAATTTTTTTTCTGGGACGGGAAATTTTTTAAAGATTTTTTCCTTTTATATATTATTTTCCTAGGTAGTGGATCATTTAAATAATTTTTTCTAGGGCGGGAAATTTTTTAAAGATTTTTTCCTAGGGCGTGGACCTTTTAAATATTATTTTCCTAGGTCGTGGATCTTTTAAAGATTTTTTCCTAGGGCGTGGATTTTTTAAATATTTTTCCTAAGGTGTATTTTTTTAATATTTTTTTCCTGGGGCGTGGATTATTCAAATATTTTTTTCCTATGGCGTGGATTATTTAAATAATTTTTTTTCTAGGGCGGGAAATTTTTTAGAGATTTTTTCCTAGGGCTTTGATTTTTTAAATATTTTTCCTTGGGTGTATTTTTTAATCTTAAAAAATAGTTTTTAAAAAATCTAAGCCATTGAAAAAATCTTAAAATATTTAGTCCTGAAAAAAACCCACTCGCTGAGGAAAATTCTTTAATTTTTGAAAAAAAAAACGTTAAAAATCCATTTAAAACATTTTTCTTAAGGAGTGGATTTTTTTTTTAAATTTTTTCCTAGGGCGAGGATTTTAAAAATATTTTTACTAGAGCGTGGATTTTTAAATATTTTTTCCTGGGGTGTATTTATACCCTATACCACAATGTGGAAAAGGGTATAATAAGTTTGTTTTCCCAAAAATTCATGTAACGCCGCGAAATATTTGTCGTAGACCCCTCATGTGGTATACCAAACTTCATATCTCGACGAGATAAAGCGATTTAGCGATGTGTGTCCGTCCGTCCGTCCGTCCGTCTGTCCGTCCATTAAAAATTGTAATCAAGCTAGAGGCCGCAATTATGGACCGATTGTCACGAAATTTAGTATGGAGGTCGGGTTTGGACCAGAATAGAACTGATTAGTTTTTGGCGATGATCGTGAAATGTTAAAGGGATGAAATGGACCAAAAACAAAATTTTTGCTCGATTTTGTAGCCGCTCTGTAGGTCGCAATAATAGTCCGATCGGCGCGAAATTTTAAACGTAGTTTTGGTTTGAGATGAAGAAGTAGCGTGCAAGTCAACGGTATGATCGGATAATATTTAGCGGGTTAAATTGATCAAAACTTTTGTGTGAAAATTGGTAAAATTTCTAATGCACATCTTATAACTTTATCCCAAGAAGACGCGTTTAGTGGTATAGGGTATCACATGGTCGGCCCCGTCCGACTATAGTCTGTTCTTACTTGTTTTTAAATATTTTTTTTTGCTATGGCGTGGGTTATTCATTTTCTAGGTCGTGAATCTTTTAAATAATTTTTTTCTAGGGCGGGACATTTTTTAAAGATTTTTTCCTAGGGCGTGGACCTTTTAAATAATTTTTTTTTCTAGGGTGTGGCTTATTTAAATATTTTTTTTCTAGGGCGTGGATTATTTAAATATTTTTTTCTAGGGCGCGAAATTTTTTAAGATTTTTTCCTAGGTCGTGGATCTTTAAAAAAATTTTTTTTTTAGGGCGTGGATTATTTAAATAATTTTTTTCTAGGGCGTGGATTATTTAAAAAAATTTTTTAGGGCGGGAAATTTTTTAAGGTTTTTTTCTTAGGGCGTGGATCTTTAAATAATTTTTTTCTAGGGCGTGGATTATTTAAATAATTTTTTTCTAGGGCGGGAAATTTTTTAAAATTTTTTCCTAGGTCGTGGATCTTTTAAATAATTTTTTTAAAGGGCGTGGATTATTTAAACAATTTTTTTCTAGGACGGGAACTTTTTGAAAGATTTTTTCCTAGGTCGTGGATCTTTTAAATAATTTTTTTCTAGGCGTGGATAATTTAAATAATTTTTTTCTAGGGCATGGATTATTTAAATAATTTTTTTTAGGGCGTGGATTATTTAAATCACTTTTTTCTAGGGCTGGAAATTTTTTAAAATTTTTTTCTAGAGCGTGGATCTTCTAATTATTTTTTTTCTAGGGCGTGGATTATTTAAACAATTTTTTTCTAGGGCGGGAAATTTTTGAAAGATTTTTTCCTAGGTCGTGGATCTTTTAAATAATTTTTTTCTAGGCGTGGATAATTTAAATAATTTTTTTCTAGGGCATGGATTATTTAAATAATTTTTTTAGGGCGTGGATTATTTAAATCACTTTTTTCTAGGGCTGGAAATTTTTGAAAGTTTTTTTTTCCTTTTATATATGTTATTTTCTTCTGTCGTGGATCTTTTAAATAATTTTTTTCTAGGCCGTGGATTATTTAAATAATTTTTTCTAGGGCAGGAAATTTTTTAAAGATTTTTTCCTAGGGCGTGGATTTTTTAAATATTTTTCCTAGGGCGTGGATTATTTAAATATTTTTCCTAGGCCGTGGATTTTTTAAATATTTTTACTACGGTGTTTTTTTTAATATTTTTTTCCTGGGCGTGGATTATTCAATTTTTTTTCTAGGGCGTGGATTATTTAAATAATTTCAAAGATTTTTTCTTAGGGCGTGGACCTTTTAAATATTTTTTCCTAGGTCCAGGATCTTTTAAATATTTTTTCCTAGGTCCAGGATCTTTTAAATATTTTTTTTCCTAGCTTGTGGATTTTTCAACGATTTTTTTCTTAAGGCGATAATTTTAGAAAGAATTTTTTAATTTTTTTTAAGATTTTTTCTCCAGGGCGTTAAAAAATCCCATAAATTTTTTTTTAAAAAATCGAAGCCATTGAAAAATTCTTAAAATATTTAGTCCTTAAAATATGATATTTATGAACATTTCATGAGTATACATACCCCCCTCCATTTTGCCTAAAAATGTTGCTATCGATTCCGATTTCGATTATCGAAATATTTGGCAAATGAATGGGAAAACTCATACAAGTATTGGTATAAGTCTATTGCTCTCAAAAATATTACAATAAATTTCCCAAATTCCAAATTGGCCCCTATTTATTTTTTATTTTCCCTTATTTTTAACCTGTAGTGGTTGTTGTTGTTTTAGTTCCACTAAATTTTTCAAATGAATACATATTTCAAATGAAAGTGAAAATCTGTAAACCAAAAAAATACAAATTTGATTTGATTTTGTATTGAAATTCCCCACCAAAAATAAATCTAAACAAATTTTCAAAATTTCGAAAGTTGTTGTAATTCCCAGTTGACATGTGATAGCTACAAATCAAAAAATCGTTACAACAATGTAAGCAAGAAAAAACGTGATTTACATCGACAACAAAGAAGAAGAAGAAGAAACTGAAATCCAAAAAAATGTCTAAAAATAAAATACAAAAATAGTTTCGGCATTAGCAAGCCGCCACAGAAAAAAAATAGAAAACGTCATCAACAAAAGCAACAAACTCAAAGTTACTCCTTTGCCCCCTTCCCTTTCCCCCCTTTCTGTTGCTTCTTTAACATTAGCATAATAAAAGCAATTTTTTTTTTTAAATAAAAGACCATTTCCCCTTTCCCTTCCTCTACCCTTTTCCCCTTTGGCTGTTTTTAGTATTACCATAATAAAAATAAATACCGTAGATAGGCAACAACAAAGATTACAACATAACTTGTACTGTGTGTTGTTGTTGATGATGACAAACTGTTTTTTTTTTTTCTAAAAAATAAAAACAATAACAACAACAATAATATTAAAAATAATGCTTATGCTCCAATGTTGGTAATGACAATAATACCCACAAAAAAAACACAACATAAACTTTGCCACTCAACAAAACCCCCCATGTTTAATGGTAATCTTCATTGTATGACTGACTGAAAACCCTCTACCACACAACAACAACTGCAACTGTTATAATAATGACTGCAACAACAACAACAATGGTAATACTGTTCGTCTAACTAAGGCCTTAGATTGCGGCAATCCCTTACGATCAGTATCCCCCCATTTTTTGGTTTTATTTTAGCCAAAAATATCGTTCACGTTATGTTTAGTTTTTTGAGAGAGAGACCCTCTCTCTCTGAGATTTTTTTTTATTAATTTCTTGTTTGATGATATTTCATAATATTTGGCTACAAAGTTTCACTTTCGCTTTCATAGTCGTCGTCGTTTGTGTGTGTTTTTTTGCCTTCGTTAAAGAGAGTCAGTCGTTCGTATGTTTTGTGGGGGGAGAGCCATTTTGGCAAACATAAACAGAGAATGCTTGGCCACTGAGGCGTATGAGTAACTCGTAACGGTGTATGTTTGTGTGTGTGTTGTTGTTGTTACATCATGTAAAGTTGTTGGTTTGGTTTCGTTTCACTGAGAATGAGAGTGAGAGTAAAGCTCTTTTTTTGTTATTAATGAAACTCTTTGTGTATGGGTTTCTGTGTGCATTGTGTGTGGTGGGGAGGGGGCCAATGTGTGTTGTTATTGTTGTTCGCATTGAGAGGCCTGCCTCTCCAATGAAAGTGAAACTTTTTTTGTGTAATGAAAATGAAATTCATTTTAAGAGCTTTATTATGTTTCTGATGGAATTTTTGTTGCATGGAGGGGGTGATTGTGGCGAGTGTTTGGGGGGCCTTTGAAGAGAAGTTTTATATGTTATATTACAGAATATACGTAATCTGTGTTGTTGTTGCTGGTGTTGTTGTTGGTTTGCCTATATTGTTGGCATAGTCTCTGTTGATACGTTTTCATTTTCATTTGGGGCCAAAGAAGAGACGGCAACGTCTCTGCTGCCGTTGCCTTAGGCTGCTGCTGCTGTTAAATATTAGGCTGCTGCGTCGTCTTTATCATAGTTTTGTTGTATGAAATATTGGGTTTTTGGGCGCCTCTGTTGGACGTTAAAGTTGTACCATGGCGTTGACTGAGCCGTTGCTGGCCATAGAGTATTGCGGGTATCCTCGCCATTACTTGGGTTTAGTCAATCGAGATACGTGGTTGATGTTGGTCGTGTTTTCGGCGAAAAGAAACAGACACAAAACAAAAGCAGAAACAAAATAAAACCATTAACCAAAATAGAAAAATTAAAAAATATATATCAAACAACAACAACAAAAAATTAAATGGATACAACAAAAAATTCACAACAATAACTAAAAATAAATAAAACAATTATTGAAGAAAAAAAAAAGAAAAAAATTTGCTTGGAAAAGTAAATAAACGGAAATTCGAAAATTTTTCTCAAAATCCTAAACAAAAAAAATAAACAAAACGGAAAGTGTTTAAGTTGCCACTTTTACAATAACAGCCCCAGGATTATGTTTATTGTAAAAACCACTTAACACTTTTTCCCAACAACAACAAAAACCACTAAAGTGCAATATTTAAACAAGAAAACAAATTGCTTTAAGAAAAAAAAATAATTCTAAAAAAATATTATTACAACAACTTTGTGTTTTGATGTTCATTACAAAGCCCCCAAGAAAAATATATTTAATCTTCCACAAAATATGACAAAGAAAAATATTTAAAAAATATTTAAAAAAAATAAAACAAAACCTTTTCAAAAGAAAACCAAGTACCTGTTCAAACAATACAAATTTTCTTCATTAAAAAAAATAAATAAAAATTATATATTTTTTCCATTATAAAAAAAAATAAAAATTTCAAAAAAGTTGTGATTTCTAACAAAAAATTATTGGAAACAAAAAATCAAAAAATCGCCCCCTTAAAACCCTCTTCATCAAAATGTGGACAATCTCTTGGCTACCGTGGAATACAGATCAAGAGATTTGCTTGAAATTTCCAGAAATTAAAAAAATGAAAATTCAAAACTAAAGAAAAAAAAAACAAAAAACCCAAACACACACATAAAATAAAAATAAATAAATATTTTTTTTTTTTTAAATGAAAATTCAAAACTAAGAAAAACAAAAAATCCAAACACAAATAAAAAATAAAAACAAATAATAAAATAAATAATAAAAATAATTTTTTTCAAATACCGTCCCCCGTTTTTTTGAAAAAAAAAAAAAAAATCAAACAAATAAAAAATTTGAAAAAATTACACACAAAAAATAAACCCACCAAAACCTCATGCAATTTTTTGTTTAAAAAAATTAAAAAAAAAATTCAACAACAACAACACACATCCTAAGCCTTAAAAAACAAAACAAAATTAGCCTTAACACTGAAAACAGAGAAAAAGAAAAAAAAAACAAAGCAAAAAAAGCCAAAAAAGTGACCACCAAAATATAAAAAATAAATAAAAAAAATATTTAATAACGAACAAAATATTTAATAAAGGAAAAAAATATTTCAACAAGAAAATTTAATAAAAAATAAATCAAGAAAATAAATTTTAAACCACCCATTGTGCAAAACTAAGTAAAGGGAAAAAATTCAAAACATCCCATTGTGCAAAAATAAATAAAGTAAAAATTTGAAAACATACCATTGTGCATAAATAGGCCTTTAAAACCTCCAGAAAAAAATTTCAAAACATCCCATTGTGCAAAAATAAATAAAGTAAAATTTTAAAAAACATACCATTGTGCATAAATAGGCCTTTAAAACCTCCAAACAACTTCAAAACATCCCATTGTGCAAAAATAAGTAAAGTAAAATTTGTTAAAACATACCATTGTGCATAAATAGGCCTTTAAAAACCCCCCCGAATATAATAAAATAAATTTTCTTTTCCAAAAAGTGTGAAAAAGGCCTTTAAGTTCCCCCAACAAACCTCAAAAAGCTGTAAAAAATTAAATAAATTTTTAAATTCGCCACAAACCTTTCAAAAAGTGTGAAAAAGGCCTTTAAGTTCCATCACAAACCTCAAAAAGCTGTAAAAAAATTTAAATAAATTTTTAAGATCCCCACAAACCTTCCAAAAAGTGTGAAAAAGGCCTTTAAGTTCCACCACAAATGCCAAAAAGCTTTATAAAAAAATTAAATAAATTTTTAAATTCGCCATAAAACTCCCCAAAAGTGTGAAAAAGGCCTTTAAGTTCCCCAACAAACTTCAACAATATCTAAAAAAATTTAAATAAATTTTTAAGTTCGCCACAAAACTCCAAAAAGTGTGAAAAAGGCCTTTAAGTTCCACCACAAACCTCAAAAAGCTGTAAAAAAAATTAAATAATTTTTTTAAATTCTCGACAAAACTCCCAAAAAGTGTGAAAAAGGCTTTTAAGTTCATCCACAAACCTACAAATATTCAAAATAAAAATAAAAATTTACAACAAAAAGTCTTTGAGAATTATAACATTACAAACAAAAAGGAAATTTGCACTGGAACAAACAAAACTCCCCCAGGCCTTCTAATTCCCCCCACAAACCTCAAAAAAGTTGAAAAATTGCAAATAAAAAAATAAAAATTTTATTATATAGTCATTGAGAATTATAAGCAAACAAACAACAAGGAAATTTCCACCAAAAAACAACAAAAAGTGAAAAAAAATTCAAAATAAAAAAATAAAAAATTACCACAAAGTCACTGAGAATTATATGCATTACAATTAAAACAAAATTTGCACTAGAACACACAAAGCTCACCCCCACAATCGAACAAAAGGTGGAAAAATCAAAATAAACAAATAAAAATTTTATTACCAAGTCATTGAGAATTATATGCATTGAAATCAACAAGAAAATTGCACTGAAACAAAAGGCAACGAGGCCTTAGACAACAACAACAACAAACAAAACAAATATCCAGCAAGCAACAGCGGTGTTTAAAAGTGATTAAAACACACACTCTCTCTCACTCTCTCGCTCACACTCTCCCACAAAAGCAACAGCAACAACAACATCAAACCCTAAAATCCACATTGTGTTCGTTTCCAACAAAAGCAATCCTCCAAAAAGTGTTACAAAATTTCTCCTCCTCCCCCTTCGAATTTACCATCGTAACTCGCAACAACAGCAACAAAAATTTCTCTGAGTTTTATTTTTTTCCAACAAAACGGCCAAAAAATATTTATGTTTTGAAAAAATGTTATTGAAAATGGAACAGCAACAAGCGACGGCGTCGTTTATATCGTCGCTGAATATGTCACCATTTTCGCTGCAATTGGAACAGGAGCAACCCTCCAGTCCAGCGCTGGGCGCCGGTAATTCCAATTCAAATCAGCAGCTTTTAAATGCTGCAGCCGCGGAGACGGAGTTAAATGCCGAGGATTACAACAGTTATACGCTGCATTTGGCTGGGGGTGGCAACAACAACAACAATCATCAGCAACAACAACAACAGCAGCATCAAACGCATCACCAACAGCATCACTATCACCCACAACAGCAGCAGCAACAGCAACACTACCAACAACAACAACAGCAACCACCTCAACAACAACAACAGCAACAACAACAACAAAATATTGCCAATAATCCCAACTTTCAATATTCCTATATCTATAACATCGATTCTCAATATATATTTCCCACAGGTTATCAGGACACCACCTCCTCGCATTCACAACAAAGCGCCAATGGTGGCGGTGGTGGCACTTCCAACAACAACAATGGTGGTATGGCTCTGATAAACGGCGTTGTCACCCTTAATACCGCCCAAAATGCAGCCCTTAATAGCGGTGGTAATGGTGGTTCATCGGCCTCTTCAGCCTCAGGCACCTATATGTCCCTGTTACCACCAGCCACTTCATCATCGGCTCCACATTTGGGTGTTGGACATATGGGAGGCGGCGGCGGTACCAGTGCCACATCGGCTACGGGTTCAACGCCTGATGTTATCGATTTTAAACAGCTATTCGAGGAGTTATGTCCTGTCTGTGGTGACAAGGTGAGTGGCTATCATTATGGCCTGCTCACCTGTGAATCGTGTAAAGGTTTCTTCAAGCGTACAGTACAAAATAAGAAGGTGTATACATGTGTTGCGGAACGCTCCTGTCACATTGATAAAACGCAGCGTAAACGTTGCCCGTATTGTCGTTTTCAAAAATGCCTCGAAGTTGGAATGAAGCTGGAAGGTGAGTACCAGAGATATTTTTTTAATTTTATATATATTTTTTTTTTTTCAATGTATTGGATAAAGTGGATCAGGCGAAAAAGGTTTTTTTGTAAAACGGATAAGGCGGATAATTATTTTGGATTAGTTTGATTAAGTCGATTAATTTTTATTTATCCGTTAGACGTAAAAATGTCGGCAATGTTGCTCTAATAATGCGGATAATCAATATATATTGTTCGGATAAGGTGGATAAGGAATTTATGTTTTTCGGATAAACATTTTTCTTATTTAGATAACGCGAAAAAAACATTTCTGTCAATCGGATAATCATTTTTTATTATTTGGATAACGCGGATAAAGTGGATAAACATTTTTCTTGTTCGGAAAAGGCGAAAAAGACATTTCATGTTACTCGGATAACGTGGATAATGAATCTATATTGCTTGGATAACGCGGATAATTGTTTTTAATTATCCGCAGACGTGAAAAGTTTTACAATGTTGTTCGGATAATGTGAATAATCGATTTCGATTATTTGCATAAAGTGGATAATGCATTTATATTAATAGGATAACGCGAATAATCAATTTTTATTGTTTGGATAAAGTGGATAAACGTTTTTCTTGTTCAAAAAAACGCAAAAAAGAATGTTATGTTACTCGGATAATGCGGATAATCGATATACATTATTTACATAAAGTGAATAAATAATTTTTATTATCCGTATAAGAGAAATATACTGCAATTTTACTCGGATAACGTGGATATTCAGTTTTTATTAATTGGATAAAGTGGATAACGTCAGTTATGTTTATCGAATAACACGGATAATGATTTTTCCTATTTGGATAAAGTAGATAACGCAGATAATCAGTTTTTATTATTTGGATAAAGTGGATAACGTCAGTTATGTTTATCGAATAAGGCGGATAATCAGTTTTTATTATTTGGATAAAGTGGATAAACATTTTTCTTGTTCGAAAGAGACATTTCATGTTAATCGGATAACCCGGATAATCAATTCTGAATATTTGGATAAAGTATATAATGCATTTTTGTTATCCGCGTTATCCGTCTAACAAAAAAAGCATTATATACTATATCCAAATGCTCAAAATTGATTATCCGGGTTATCCGATTAACATGAAATGTATCTTTCGAACAAGAAAAATGTTTATCCACTTTATCCAAATAAGAACAATTATTATCCGCGTTATCCGATAAACATAACAGACGTTATCCACTATGGTATTCGGATAGTGCGGATAAAGTATTTTCAACACATAGAAAACCTAAATAAGGTCCCTATGTTATTCGGATAGTGCGGATAAAGCTTTTTTATTACATAAAAAACCTAAATAAGGTTTTTATACTGTTTGGATAATGTGGATAAAGCATTTTTATTTTGCAGAGAATCTAATTAAGGTTATTATGGTATTTGGATAATGCGGATAAAGCATTTCTACCAACTAGACAGCCTAAATATGGTTCTTACGTTATTAGGATAATGCGGATAAAGCATTTTTATTACATAAAAACCTAAATAAGGTTTTTATACTATTTGGATAATGCGGATAAAGCATTTCTTCCATATAGAAAGCCTAAATAACATTATTTTGTGATTCGGATAACGTGGATAAAGCATTTTTATTATGTAGATAACCTAAATAAGGTTTTTATGCTATTTGGATAATGCGGATAAAGCATTTCTACCATATAGAAAACCGAGATAACATAATTTTGTGACTCGGATAACTTGGATAAAGCCTTTTTTATGTAGAGAATCCAAAATAAGATTATTATGGTATTTGGATAATGCGGATAAAGCATTTCTACCACCTAGACAGCCTAAATACGGTTCTTACGTTATTAGGATAATGCGGATAAAGCATTTCCAACATATAGAAAACCTAAATAACATTATTTTGTGATTCGAATAACGTGGATAAAGCATTTTTATAATGTAGAGAATCTAAATAAGGTTATTATGGTACTTGGATAATGCGGATAAAGCATTTCTACCACAAAGACAACCTAAATACGGCTCTTACGTTATTAGGATAATGCGGATAAAGCATTTCTACCACATAGACAACCTAAATAAGGGTCATACGTTATTAGGATAATGCGGATAAAGCATTTCTACCATATAGAAAGCCTAAATAACATTACTTTGTGATTCGGATAAAGTTGATAAAGCATTTTTATTATGTAGAGAATCTAAATAAGGTTATTATGGTATTTGGATAATGCGGATAAAGCATTTCTACCAACTAGACAACCTAAATACGGTTCTTACGTTATTAGGATAATGCGGATAAAGCATTTCTACCATATAGAAAGCATTAATAACATTATTTTGTGATTCGGATAACGTGGATATTATGTAGAGAATCTAAATAAGGTTATGGTATTTGGATAATGCGAGTAAAGCATTTCTACCACCTAGACAACCGTAATACGGTTCTTACGTTATTAGGATAATGCGGATAAAGCATTTCTACCACCTAGACAACCTAAATACGGTTCTTACGTTATTCGGATAATGCGGATAAAGTATTTCTACCATACAGAAAGCCTAAATAACATTATTTTGTGATTCGGATAACGTGGATAAGTCATTTTTATTATGTAGAGAATCTAAATAAGGTTATTATGGTACTTGGATAATGCGGATAAAGCATTTCTACCACAAAGACAACCTAAATACGGCTCTTACGTTATTAGGATAATGCGGATAAAGCATTTCTACCACATAGACAACCTAAATAAGGGTCATACGTTATTAGGATAATGCGGATAAAGCATTTCTACCATATAGAAAGCCTAAATAACATTACTTTGTGATTCGGATAAAGTTGATAAAGCATTTTTATTATGTAGAGAATCTAAATAAGGTTATTATGGTATTTGGATAATGCGGATAAAGCATTTCTACCAACTAGACAACCTAAATACGGTTCTTACGTTATTAGGATAATGCGGATAAAGCATTTCTACCATATAGAAAGCATTAATAACATTATTTTGTGATTCGGATAACGTGGATATTATGTAGAGAATCTAAATAAGGTTATGGTATTTGGATAATGCGAGTAAAGCATTTCTACCACCTAGACAACCGTAATACGGTTCTTACGTTATTAGGATAATGCGGATAAAGCATTTCTACCACCTAGACAACCTAAATACGGTTCTTACGTTATTCGGATAATGCGGATAAAGTATTTCTACCATACAGAAAGCCTAAATAACATTATTTTGTGATTCGGATAACGTGGATAAGTCATTTTTATTATGTAGAGAATCTAAATAAGGTTATTATGGTACTTGGATAATGCGGATAAAGAATTTCTACCACAAAGACAACCTAAATACGGCTCTTACGTTATTAGGATAATGCGGATAAAGCATTTCTACCACATAGACAACCTAAATAAGGGTCATACGTTATTAGGATAATGCGGATAAAGCATTTCTACCATATAGAAAGCCTAAATAACATTACTTTGTGATTCGGATAACGTGGATAAAGCGTTTTTATTACGTAGAGAATCTAAATAAGGTTATTATGGTATTTGGATAATGCGGATAAAGCATTTCTACCATATAGAAAACCGAAATAACCTAATTTTGTTGCTCGGATAGCTTGGACAAAGCATTTTTATTTTACAGAAAACTTAAATACGGTTCTTGCGTTATTCGGATAATGCGGATAAAGCATTTATACCATATAGAAAACATAATAATAATAATAAAATTTAAATAATTTTATTTAAAAAAATAGTTTTTCATAAAATTAGCGTATTATTATAAAAATCGCTGCACGCTTGATCCACATTGACAGATTCTGGAAGCCAGCACCTCACAGATTCTCGGACATATTTTGGTTACTCAATATCAATTCGTTTTCTGAAAAAAATATAAAATTCAAGTCGCATAATATAAAAAAATATTATTTTTTATTATTTTTCAAAATAATTATTTAGCAACAAATAATTGTTGCACACTTGAACCACTACCGCAGGTTCTGAAAGCCTGCATCTCACTGATTTATGTAGAAATTTTGGATTTTCAATATCAATTCGTTTAACAAAGAAATTCACTATAATAATAATGAATATAATTTTATGTAAAAAAATAGTTTTTCATAAAAATTAGCGTATTATTATAAAAAACGCTGCACACTTGTACCCAATTAGCAGATTCTGGAAGCCCGCACCTTACAGATTCTCGAACATATTTTAGTTCCTCAATATCAATTCGTTTTCCTTAAAGAAATCAATATGAAAATCAAGTCGGAATATCCAAAAAATATTTTTTTTTCAAAATAATTATTCAAAAATGCAATAATCGCTGCACACTTGAACCGCTACCGCAGATTCTGAAGGTTCACTCCCTCAAGAGTCTCCGAACTTTTTTGGATTCTTAATATCAATTCGTTTATCTATATAAAAACAGTTTCATTCTAACCTCAATAATTAAAAAAATAAAAAAAATATTTTTGAACATTTCTAATTAATTTATAATCAAATAAAATTTTTCATATTGATCTGTCACCCACTCCCTAGAGATTTTGAGGTTTGTCCTATCCTTAACATGTCCAAGTGTGCTGCAGTAAACTGCAAATTGCATATTTGACAAAATAATTTTCCAACATTTTTCCATTTTTCCATCCCACCACAAATATCCATAAAATTCATTTGATGACACCCTCCACATTCAGCACCTCTTCTCTACAGCATTTTCATCCAAGGATCTCACAACTACGTAATATTACTAACTACGACACTACTACTATGCCTGCCTTACTACGACTATGTTGTTGTAAGCATGCCGATGCCTATTCTCTAGCTGGGTAGAAAGAAAAAAACTACGTAGCCTCCTCTTCACTAGGCATTGAATGTTGAATGTTGCCAGTAACAACAGCAGTGCCTCCTCAACAAAATTTTCACATATTTTCTAACACTCGATGCCGTTGTTGTTGTTGTTGCTGCTGTAGTTGGTGGGCTTTTATTTTTTGTTGATTTCAAAAGTTTTTTTTTTTCTTTTTTCTATTCAGCAGATACTTGATAATGAGAAGGCATGAATACTAGAATCATAGAAATGAAACAAAGAAACCCTGCCCCAATATAGAAACTGATGAGAAAAAAATCCAACAAAAACAAATAATAATAAAAACAGAAACCAACCATGACTTAGAAGCTTACAATAAACAAACGATAAATACGCAGCACAGAAGAAAAAAAATCGATAATGATGATTCTTTTCAATTCAGGCACAGAAAAAAAATATTTGTTTTTTTTTTTTTGGAGGGGAGATTTTGCGTGGAGCAGATGATTAATTTTTGAGAAAAAAAAAAAAATAGATGGAAACTTCAATTCAGCTAGGCTGAATGAAAGATCTTCAACTCAGCCTGGCTGAATGAAAGAAAAGGTGCTTCTATAGACCCTTTCTGCAAAAAAGCGGACTTCTATAAAGTCTTTCTGAAAGAAAGTGGGCTTCTGTAGACCCCTTCTGAATGAAAGAGGGCTTTTGTAAGCCCTTTCAGAAAGAAGGTGGGCTTCGATGGATACTCTCTGAAAAAAGGTGCATCTATTGAGCCTTTCTGAAAGAAATGGTGCTTTTATAAACCCTCTCTGATCAAAAGCGGGATTCTATAGACCCTTTCTGAAAGAAAAAGGGGTTCTGTAAGCCCTTTCTGAAAGAAAGAGGGTTTCTGTAAGCCCTTTCAGAAAAAAGGTGGGCATCGATGGATACTTTCTGAAAGAAGGGGTGCTTCTATAGAGCCTTTCTGAAAGAAATGGTTGGTCTATAGACCCTCTCTGATCAAAAGCGGGCTTCTATAAACGCTTTCTGAAAGAAATGGTGCTTCTATAGACCCCTTCGAAATGAAAACGGGATACTATAAACCCTTTCGTATAGAAAGGGTGCTTCGATAGACCCTTTCTCATAGAAAGGGTGCTTCGATGGACACTTTCTCATAGAAGGGTGCTTCGATAGACCCTTTCTCATAGAAAGGGTGCTTCGAAAGACCATTTCTTATAGAAACGGTGCTTCGAAAGACCCTTTCTTATAGAAAGGGTGCTGCGAAAGACCCTTTCTTATAGAAAGGGTGCTTCGAAAGAGCCTTTCTTATAGAAAGGGTGCTTCGAAAGACCCTTTCTTATAGAAGGGTGCTTCGAAAGACCCTTTCTTATAGAAAGGGTGCTTCGAAAGACCCTTTCTTATAGAAAGGGTGCTTCGAAAGACCCTTTCGGATAGAAAGGGTGCTTCGAAAGACCCTTACTGATAGAAAGGGTGCTTCGAAAGCCCCTTTCTGATAGAAAGGGTGCTTCGATAGACCATTTCTGATAGAAAGGGTGCTTCGATAGACCCTTTCTTATAGAAAGGGTGCTTCGATAGACCCTTTCTTATAGAAAGGGTGCTTCGATAGACCCTTTCTTATAGAAAGGGTGCTTCGAAAGACCCTTTCTTATAGAAATGGTGCTTCGAAAGACCCTTTCTGATAGAAAGGGTGCTTCGATGGACCCTTTCTGATAGAAAGGGTGCTTCGATAGACCCTTTCTCATAGAAAGGGTGCTTCGATAGACCCTTTCCCATAGAAAGAGTGCTTCGATAGACCCTTTCTCATAGAAAGGGTGCTTCGATAGACCATTTCTCATAGAAAGGGTGCTTCGATAGACCCTTTCTCATAGAAAGGGTGCTTCGATAGACCCTTTCTCCTAGAAAGGGTGCTTCGATAGACCCTTTCTCATAGAAAGGGTGCTTCGATAGACCCTTTCTCATAGAAAGGGTGCTTCGATAGACCCTTACCCATAAAAAGGGTGCTTCGATGGACCCTTTCTCATAAAAAGGGTGCTTCGATGGACCCTTTCTCATAAAAAGGGTGCTTCGATGGACCCTTTCTGAACCTAAGAGCCCTTCTATCGACCGTTTCTGAACCTAAGGGTGCTTCTATCGACACTTTCTGAACATAATGGTACTTCTATCGACATTTTCGGAACCTAAGGGTGCTTCTATCGACCCCTTCTGAACCTAAGAGTGCTTCTATCGACCCCTTCTGAACCTAAGAGTGCTTCTATCGACCCTTTCTGGACCTAAGGGTGTTTCTACCGACCCTTTCTGAACCTAAGGGTGGTTCTATCGGCCTTTTCTGAAACTAAGGGTGCTTCTATCGACCCTTTCTGGACCTAAGGGTATTTCTACCGACCCTTTCTGAACCTAAGGGTGGTTCTATCGGCCTTTTCTGAAACTAAGGGTGCTTCTATCGACCCATTCTAACCCTTCCTAAACCAAATGGTGCTGCTATCGACCTTTTCGGAACCTGAGGGTGCTTCTAACGACCCCTTCTGAACCTAAGGGTGCTTCTATCGACCCTTTCTGAACCTAAGGGTGCTTCGATCGGCCCTGTCTGAACCTAAGAGTGATTCTATCGACCCTTTCTAAACCTAAGGCTGCTTCTATCGACCTTTACGGAACCTAAGGGTGCTTCTATCGACCCTTTTTGAACTTAAGAGTGCTTCTATCGACCTTTACGGAACCTAATGGTGCTTCTATCGACCCTTTTTGAACTTAAGAGTGCTTCTATCGACCTTTTCGGAACCTAAGGGTGCTTCTATCGACCTTTTCGGAACCTAAGGGTGCTTCTATCGACCCCTTCTGAATCTTAGAGTGCTTCTATCGACGATTTCTGGACCTAAGGTTGTTTCTACCGACCCTTTCTGAACCTATGGGTGGTTCTATCGGCCCTTTATGAACCTAAGGGTGCTTCTGTCGACCCATTCTGATAGAAAGGGTCCTTCTATCGACCTTTTCTGGACCTAAGGGTGCTTCTATCGGCCCCTTCTGAACCTAAGAGTACTTCTATCGACCCTTTGTGAACCTAAGGGTGCTTCTATCGACCCTTTCTGGACCTAAGGGTGTTTCTACCGACCCTTTCAGGACCTAAGGGTGATTCTATCGGCCCATTCTGAACCTAAGAGTGCTCTATCGACCATTTCTAAACCTAAGGGTGCTTTTTTAACCGTTTCTGAATCTAATGGTGCCTCAATCGACCCTTTCTGAACTCAAGGGTGCTTCTATCGACCCTTTCTGAACCTAAAGTTGATTCTATCGACCCTTTCTGAACCTAAGGGTCCTCCTATCGACAGTTCCTGAACCTAAAGGTGCTTCGACCTACCCTGTCTGAACCTAAGCGTGCTTCTATCGACCTTTTCGAAACCTAAGGGTGCTTCTATCGACCCCTTCTGAACCTAAGAGTGCTTCTATCGACCCTTTCTGAACCAAAGGATGTTTCTACCGACCTTTTTTGAACCTAAGGGTGTTTCTATCGACCCTTTCTGAACCTAAGAGTGCTTCCATCGACCCTTTCTGAACCTAAGGGTGTGTCTACCGACACTTTCTGAATCTAAGGGTGGTTCTATCGGCCCTTTCTGAACTTAAGGGTGCTTCTATCGACCCTTTCTGAACTTAAGGGTGCTTCTGTAGACCCTTTTTGAAAGAAAGTGGTGCTTCTATAGATCCTTTCTGAAGGAGGGGGTGCTTCTATTGTCTCTTTTTGAAAGAAAGTGTGCTTCTTTGGACCATTTCTGAAAGAAAGGGGGCTTTTTTTGAACCCTTCCTGAAAGAAAAGATGTTTCTATAGACTCTTTCTGCAAACAACGGGCTTCTATAGACCCTGTCTGATCGAAAGCGGGCTTCAATATTCCCATTCTGAGGGAATTTTGTGTTTGGAATCAATGGAATCAGTATCTGTTCAGGAATTCATTTCCAGCGCTAACAAAAATTTTCCTAAAAATTTCCCAAATGGGAAATTTTCTAAAAACCTCAGAAATTGGTTTTTCAATGGCCCTATGATAATTCCGCATTGAAATTTCGTGTTTTGCCCATCAAACAAAAATGTCCCTCTTAAGGGAAATTTGGGTTCCTGAAGGATTTTCGAAAAACTAGTCCGAGTCCTGGGGTGCTCAGGAACTCATTTCCAGTGCTAACAAAAATTTTCCTAAAAATTTCCCTAATGGGAAATTTTCTAAAAACCTCAGAAATTTGTTTCTCAATGGTTCTATGATAATTTCCCATTGAAATTTTGTGTTTTGCCCATCTAACAAAAATTTCCCTCTAAGGGAAATTTGGGTTCCTGAAGGATTTTTGAAAAACTAGTTACGGCAATTGAGTCCTGGGATGCTCAGCAACTCATTTCCGGTAGTAACAAAAATTTCCCTAAAAATTTCCCAAAAGGGAAATTTTCTAAAAGCCTCAGAAATTGGTTTCTGAATGGCCCTATAATTATTCCCCTTTGAAATTTTGTGTTTTGCCCATCAAACAAAAATTTCCCTCTAAGGGAAATTTGGGTTCCTGAAGAATTTTTCAAAAACTAGTTACGGGAATCGAGTCCTGAGATACTCAGGAACTCATTTCCGGTAGTAACAAAAATTTCCCTAAAAATTTCTTAAAAGGGAAATTTTTGAAAAACCTCAGAAATTGGTTTCTCAATGGTTCTATGATAATTTCCCATTGAAATTTTGTGTTTTGGACATTAAACAAAAATTTCCCTCTAAGGGAAATTTGGGTTCCCGAAGGATTTTTGAAAAACTAGTTACGGCAATTGAGTCCTGGGATGCTCAGGAACTCATTTCCGGTAGTAACAAAAATTTCCCTAAAAATTTCCCAAAAGGTACATTTTCCTAAAAATTTCCCAAATGGGAAATTTTCTAAAAACCTCAGAAATTGGTTTCTCAATGGCGCTATAATAATTTCCCATTGGAATTTTGGGTTTTGCCCATCAAACAAAAATGTCCCTCTAAGGGAAATTTGTGTTCCTGAGCGATTTTTTAAAAACCAATAGCGGAAATCGAGTGCTGGGATACTCGGGAACTGATTTCTAGTGCTAGCAAAAATTTCCCTAAGTGTTCCCAAAATGGAAACTTTTAGAAACCCTCAGAAATTGGTTTGTAAATTACTTTATAAATAATTTTCATGGTTTTTTTTTAATTCAGCAAACAAAAATTTTCCTCTTAGGCAAATTTGGGTTACAAAGAGCTTTTTCAAACTCAATTTCAGTGCTCCAAAGTTTGCAACAAAATAAAATGTTTTTTCTTTTTTAATTTAAATTTTTTTCCTCCTAAAAAATATTCGTCTCTTCAAATTTCATATCAAATATTTATGTTTTTAATTAATATTTAAATTTATAACTTCCCCTTCTTCCACAAAAAAAAAAAAAAACACACAAAACTTCACTTCCTCACATCCATCCATTTCAATTTGTCATGGCGGTGAAAGCTTTCGATTTTTTAAATTTTAAAAATTGCATTATTTTGTTTATCTCAACTCTGTTTTGGTTTGATTGGTGGCTTGGTTTTGGTCCATGACCACAAAATATGTTTTAAAATAAATATCCAATTTGGTTACTTTGGTTGCTCTTATTCATCTTAAAGTACAAAAGCCTTCATCAAATCACAATTTGTCTGCAGCAAGAAAAAAAAAAACGCTCACATAAATGCGATAAAAAAGGTGTTTATTTTATTTTATATCCAAGCAAATTTTAATGTGAAACTTTATCAATTTTGCCAAAAAACGTGAAAAGAGACGACGACAAAAAATCCCAACCTAAACACAAAAATCACAAAATGAAACCAAATGAAAGAAAAGCAGCAGCAACAAACAAAACGAAACGCCGAAAAAAAAACGTAATGAACGACCGACCTATCCCAAGACCCAAAAAAACATACAAATTTTACTTTTATTTACATTTTTGTTGTTGTTGCTGGCTGGTTGAACTTTTTTTCATTCGATTCGATTATATTTTATTCACAACATTTTTTCGTTTCGTATGTATGTTGGTCGCTCTCATTGTGGTGGTGGTGGTGACGAAGACGACGACGATGATATTTTGTTTGCTCTTGTTGTTGTTGCTGTTTTTAGTTCGGTTGGTGAATGTGTGTCAATGTGTTTTGGGGTTTTCAATACGCATTCACATAGCCCTCTCAAAAAAAACTAAGACCTCTCTTCTCTCCCCTCCCTTTACCCTCTCATGCCCCCAGAAGCTCTTATTTGTTTTTTGCGTTTGTGCTCCACTTAATCATACCCATACACAAATGGTTGGGAGCCTTGTATCTGTGTGACACACAAACACACATTTGGACTGTGGGCCACACACACACGACACACACTCACACAACAACAACACATCACATTATACATTCTTTTCGCATTTTTAGTTTTAATTTTTGTTATTTTTATTAGCGGCATTTCGTCATGTCAATATCATTGGGGTATTATGAAAAAAAAAAAATTAAAACAACAACAGCAGAAACAACAACATAGTTTCGATCCCCCCAAAAAACATATTTAGTTATGATGAGTTTCAGCCCGCCCGCCTCTTCCCTTTTTATGGGAAATAGTCATTCAATTACTCACTTCACTCTCGTTTTCATTATTTCCCAATACCTTTACCAAAAACAAAGAAAACAAAAACTACAACAAACAAATGAATACCGGCCGCCTACCAATGAATACCAAGGCATCAGAGGGCCCCCCAAAAATACTTGTTTCTCTGTGTGTATGGGTGCCCACCAGAGTGTTGTAATGTCACCAGAGTTGGCATTGTGCAATAATTACATTGTGTTGTAACCTTTACACACATTTTTTGATAATTTTGTTTTTTTTTTTCATTTGACTTAGGCCTTTTTATGATGATAATGGGGTGTTATGAAATATTTCGTTTTTGGGAGGGCGAAAATGAAATTAGAAATTACAAAAACTGATTAAAAAATTATGAAATTTAGTTTCACAACAGCAAAGCAAAGGAGGGAAATAATCAAAAAGTATTTATAGGGGAAGTTTTTGAAAATAAAAATATTTTGAATTTTTTTAATAATAAAAAAAATAAAAGTTAAAAAAAATAAAATAAAAAAATTAACAAATAAAAAATTAAAATATAATAAAAAGTTAAAAATAATAATAAAAACTTATAAATAATTAAAAAAACAATAAAATAATAAAAAAAATTAATTAAAAGAAAAAAAATAAGTAAAGAAGTAATGAATTATTAAAAAATAATAAAACATTAAAAAAAAATAATAATAAAAAATTACAAAAAAAAAACTACAAATACAAATTAAATTAAAAATAATAAAAAAGTAATAAAAAATTAGAAAAATACGCAAAAATAAAAAAATTTAAAATTAAAAAAAAATAATAAAATAATGAAAAGATTACAACAAATAATAAAAAACAACAATTAACAAAATATATAACAAATAAAGAATTAATAAAAAATTACAACAAATAATACAAAATTAAAAAAAAAAATAAAAAAATCTATAAAATAAATCAATAAAATAATACACTATTAATTAAAATTAACAGTTAAGTAAAATATAAACTAAAGATAATAATAAAAAAATTAAAATAACAAAATATATAACAAATAAACAATTAAGAAATAATAAACAATTCATAAAATAACAAAGAATTTATAAAATAATAGAAACTTACAACAAATAATAAAATATTAAAAAATAATAAAAAAAAGTTAATAAAATAATAAAAAATCAATAAAATAATAAAAAAAAAAATACAAAAAGTAATAAAAAATTAATTAAAATTAAAATAATGAAAAAGTACAAAAAATAATAAAATAACAAAAGTTAACAAAATATATAAAAAAAAAATTAAAAGAAAATAAAAAATTAAAAAATAATAAAAAATTTATAAAATAATAAAAAATCAATAAAACAATAAAAAAAATTACAAAAAGTAATAAAATATTAATTAGAATTAAAATAATGAAAAAGTACAAAAAATAATAAAATAACAAAAGTTAACAAAATATATAAAAAATAAAAAATAAAAAAAATAAAAAATTAAAAAATAATAAAAAATTTATAAAATAATAAAAAATCAATAAAACAATAAAAATCAATAAAATAATAAAAAATTAGTTTAAATTAAAATAATGAAAAAGTACAAAAAATAATAAAATACCAAAAATCGACGAAATATATAAGAAATAAAAAATTAAGAAATAATAAACAATTAATAAAATAACAAAAAATTAATAAAATAATAGAAAATTACAACAAATAATAAAAAATTTAAAAATAATAAAAAATTAAAAAAATAAAAAAATTTATAAAATAATAAAAAAATTAATGAAACAATTAAAAATCAATAAAATAATAAAAAAAATTACAATATGTAATAAAAAAATTAATTAAAATTAAAATAATGAAAATGTACAAAAAATAATAAAATAACAAAAATTAACAAAATATATAAAAAATAAAAAAATTATAAAAAATAATAAAAAAAATAATAAAAAATTAAAAAATAACAAAAAAAAATTAATAAAGTAATAAAAAATCAATAAAATAGTAAAATATTACAAAAAGTAATAAAATATTAATTAGAATTAAAATAATGAAAAAGTACAAAAAATAATAAAATAAGAAAACATATATAACAATAAAACAATTAAAAGATATATAACAATAAAACAATTAAAGATAAAAAAGAATTAATAAAATAATAAAGAATTAATAAAATAATAACAATTTACAACACATAATTAAAAATTTAAAAATAATAATAATAAAATTATAAAAAAAAACAATAAAATAATAAAAAAATTAATTAAAATTTAAAATTAAGTAAAATAAACAAAAAATAATATTGAAAAATTACAAATAATAATAAAATTAACAAAATATATAAAAAATACAATAATTAAGAAATAATAAAGAATTAATATAATAATAAAGAAATTATTAAATAATAAAGAATTAATAAAATAACAAAGAATTAATAAAATAATAAAAAATTACAAAAAAAAATTAAAAAACAATAAAACAATAAAAAATCAATAAAATAATAAACAGTTACAAAATGTAATAAAAAATTAATTAAAATTAAAATAATGAAAATTACAAAAAATAATAAAATAACAAAAATATATAACAAATAAAAGATTAAAAGATAAAAAAGAACCAATAAAATAATAAAGAATTAATAAAATAATACAAATTTACAACACATAAATAAAAATTAAAAAACAATAAGAAATAATAAAAAAAATTAAAATAATAATATAATAAATTAATAAAAAACCCAATAAAATAATAAAAAATTACCAAAAAAATAAAAAAAAAATTAAAAAATAAGTAAAAGAAATGAAAAAATAATGAAAAATTAAAAAAAAAAACATAATAATTAACAAAATTTAAAAATAAAAAAGAATAAATTTTGAAAAAAATAAAATATATAACAAATAAAAAATTAGAAAGCAATAACAAATTAATAAAATAATAACAAATAATAAAACATTAAAAAAAAAGGTAAAATAAGAAAAATTCAAATAAATAATAAAAAATTACAAAAAAAAAATAATAAGATATAAGATAATAAACATTAACAAAATATATAACAAAAAACAAATAAGAATTAAAAAATAATAAAGAATTAAAAAATAATAAATTACTACAAAAAAATTAATAAAATAATAAAAAATTAAAAAATAGTAAAAATTACAAAAATAAACAAAATTACAAAATAAACTTATTAAACACAAATAAAGAAGAATTAAAATATTAAAAAAAATAATAATAATTAATAAAATAAAAAAATAATAATTAATTAATAATAATTAATATAAAATATAAATAATAAAAAATTACAAGAAAAAATAATGAAATAATAAAAAATTAAAATAATAAAAATTACAAAAATAAAAAAAAAAAAATTAAAATGCTAATAAATAATAAAATATTAAAAAAAAAACAAAAAATAATATTTAATGAAATAATAAATAATTGAAAAAACATAATAATTATAAATTAGAAAAGTAATCTAAATTTTAAAAATCAAAATTAAAAAAATAGAAATCGGTTCAAAAATTTTTTAATTGTTTTTTTTTTTATTTTTTTTTTTTTTTTTTTTGCTTAAGTCTGGAGTATTCCCCCATTGCCTTAACATCATCACTACCTTTCTATACAGAGAGTAATGTTTACAAAACCCACTGTCAGATCGCTACCAATATCATGATTTCATCCCGGCGAAGGGAATTATCAATTGGATTTTCAGTTTTTAAAATGATGATTTTTCTAGTGAAAACCTGAACTCTTTAAGCATCGAGTATTCTTATGTTAATGAGAATGATGCTCACTTTTCGGCTTTCCCAAAAAAACACCAGAACAAAATATATATATTTTTTTTTTTGTATGAAATTAAAAGAAAATATTTAGTTTAAAGCAAACTTTCAAAAATTAAATTAAAAATAAATAAATAATAAATAATAATAATAAATAAAACGATAAAATTAAAGATATTCTGTTTGCGGGAAATTTTGAAAAATTAAAAAATGCAATTTGATGTAAAAATAAAATTTGTCAAAATTTCCAAAAAAAAAAATATAAATTCGAATTTTTTTTAATATTTTTTTTTTTTGCAATAAGAAGGGGTTTTTTGGAGAGAAACGAAATAATTATAAAATTAAAGAGAATTTATTCTATTTGAGACAAATTTTGAACAATAATGAAATTATTAAAATTTTATGTCATACAAAATTATCACAGAAAATTTTTGAAATTTCAGAAAAATTAAAAAAAAAATTAAAATTTTTGTCAACCTCTAAATTTTCAACCATTTCCAAAGAAAAAAACAGAAATTTCAGGAAAATATAACATATACATATATAAATTTAATTTAAAATAAAATTTTAAAATTTCTCTTAACAACAAAAATTTCCCAAATGGGATATTTTTTAAAAATTCCCAAAAAAATTCCAACAATATATTCCATAGCTTGTCACAAATTTCTCAAGAAAAAATATTCCCTCAAATTTAGATTTTTTTAGAGGTAAAATTCTTTTTATAATTGGCCGTTAGTGGTCTTCGAAATTAACTTCTCTAAGACCAAAATGGCTCATTTTAAACCACCTCAGGAAGTTCTCATTTAATACCAAATCTTGCAAAAAATGCTCGCAGAAAACATATGGGGGTTATTCTTAATGTAAATTCCCTTGAAGTTTTCCCCCTTTTTTTTCGTTTAAGTTGAAACGGCGGAAAGACAAAACTCTAGGGAAATTTTCGTTCAAAATTACCCCCATGATTTCTAGGAATCTCCTTGAAGTCTTAGGCTGTACACATGGGTCAACCAGATCTATTTCAGAATTATATTTTATAGGAAAGCAAATGGCGTTTACAGTTTTCCATTATAAATTCTAATTGCGTTATAAAACAACAATCAATAATTTGAAATATTATTGCGTATAAGTGTTGTCGTTACTCATACGCTCTGAGAAACATCTACAAGAGTTCCCTTTTTAGCGTAATAGGAGGTGATTATGAAAATGTGTTAATGACACAACTTGGAGGAGACGCTTTGAAGTCTGGAAATGAAAATAAGATTTGAATAACTCTCCCTGAAACTTTTGTCCTGCACACATGAGACAACCTAATTCACATTTGAAGTTTCTTGGGAAAAAATACGTTTTCCGTTTTCCTACATCATCGATGAATTGATGACATATTGTTTTAAAATAACATTCAATAATCTTGAACATTGTTGCGTATAAGTGTCGACGTTACTTACACGCACTCAGAAATATTTGAAAAATTCCGTTTTTCTAGCTTAATTCGAATTGATTTCGAAAATGTGTTAATGAGATTACTTCTAGAATGGTCTTCTGCTGCTGAATACGAAAGTCCACTCCAAATATGCACTTCTATATTTTCAACAACAAAAATATATCCTTTATAAAACATAAGACTTCTAGAAATCTCCCTGAAGTCTTTGGCGGCACTTATGTACCAACCTAATGCATGTTGGAAGCATACATTATGAGGATCCAAATGTCGTTTATAGGTTTCATATACCACTTCCCATTTTGCTTAAAAACAACAATCATTCATTTTAAACATTAATGCGTATAAGTGTTGTCGCTACTCATACGCACCCAGATACCTTTAAAGGCATGCCGTTTTTTAGAGTAATACGAATTGATTTTGAAAAGGCGTTGATGAGGTTTCTTCAAGCAGGCGTTATGGCTTGTGAAAATGAATATGTCCTGCAAGTGTGCAAGACTTTATAGCTACAATGTCCAGAAAATTCTCTCAGGCTGTATTAAGACCCGAAAAGTTGCTAACTATTTACTAAAAGAAAAGTTTATAGGCACAATAATTGATTTCGAAAAATTTTAAATGAAATTTCCGCAACTTTAGACAATTCCAGTTGTTGACAAATACATTAAAATATATATTTTTATAGTATACAAATTGATTTTAAGAATGTGTCAATGAGATTAGTTATATGAGGGAGTTGGACAACGGAATTACTTTCGAAAATCTTTAAATGGAGGTTTCTCATATTTAGAGAATTCCAAAAATTAATTAGGAGCATTATGGCGTATGAGTTTTGACATTAGTAATACGCACTGAGGGACTTTTAAAGAATTTTGTTTTCTAGGGTAATACGAATTGATTTTGAAAATTTGTCAATTAGGTTACTTTTAGGAGGTCTTCGGGCTTCTGAAAATGAATGTGTGCTTCAAGTGTGCAAGCATTTAGCTACTACAATGGTCAGAAAATTCTCTCAGCTCTCATTTAGACAATGCCAACAATTAATTAGGAGCATTATGGCGTATAAGTTTTGAAGTTAGTAATACGCACTGAGATACTTTTAAAGAATTGTGTTTTCTAGGGTAATACGAATTGATTTTGAAAATTTGTCAATGAGGTTACTTCTAGAAGGGCTTCTGGCTTCTGAAAATGCACGTGTACCTCATGTGTGCAAGCATTTAGCTGCTACAGGGCAGAAAATTAAACATTTTAAAAATTCACAAGCCTTTGTAGGTTTGCTAAAAATATTTTTAAGAAATCCTCGAGACTTTGTAGGTTTGCTAAAAATATTTCTAAAATTCCACGAGCCTTTGAAGGTTTGCTAAAAATATTTTTAAAAAATCACGAGACTTTTTAGGTTCGCTAAAAATATTTTTAAAAATTCACAAGCCTTTGTATGTTCTCTAAAAATACTGAGATACTTTTAAAGAATTGTGTTTTCTAGTGTAATATGAATTGATTTTGAAAATTTGTTAATGAGGTTACTTCTAGAAGGGTATTTGGCTTCTGAAAATGCACGTGTGTCTCAAGTGTGCAAGCATTTAGCTGCCACAGGGCAGAACATTAGAGATCCAAACTGTCCATCGAAGGCAACGCTTTCACATTTCCATCCCTGTTTAACCCCAAAACAAATGGAGTCGAACAGACAGAGACACAATTCCTCTAGTCACCGAAAACTAAAAAACAAAACAAAAATCTCCAAAACCATTACCCCTCACAATGTGTAAACATGTGTGTAATGACAAGTTAACACAAAACAACACTAAAGAATAAACGAACGAGCTACTTCACACCGCGGTACAACATGCCGCGCAACACACACCTCAGAGACTACAACTGCTGCCGCCTGCCTCTATTGGCTTCGATTGCGGCATGCATATTTTTTACAACCCACACACAAAAGCAACACTAAGGCAACATTGTTCACCACAACGACGAAGGCTTTCAACATCATCATCACCATCATACAGGGACAGATCGAACGAAAAGCAAAAGAAGCAGAAGACGAAAAAAAAACAAAACATTTTTCGTTGTCACAATCATTGCCTGGCATTGCCTTTTATTCAAGATTTTTTATGGTCCGTTTTTTTTTTTTTTCGTCTCAGTCATTTCGTCAGTCAGTCGTAACAGACAACCAAGCGTTTTTTTTTTTTTGCTTCTTCCTTGCCTGTCATGAATCGGTTTTTTGTATTTTTTGTCTTCAGTGTTTCTTTTCTTTTTCCTTGGATTGTTGTTTAGACTTAATTTTTTCGATATTTCGGTTTGAGGTCTGTCTCCTGGTGATGTTTCTATAGCTTTTTGTGTGTGTGTGTGAGTGTTTGCTTATTCGTGCCTTTGTCTGAGTGTTTATGTTTCGATTAAACAATCATTAAAGTTGTAACTTTGTTGTTATTTTTTTAAGATTTTTTTTTTTTCGTTTCGCCTTTGATAAACACTCTGAGAAATGTTGTGTAAGGCCTCAGAGATGTTGTTGTTGTTTTTGGGATTTTGTGCTATTTTTGTATTTTATATTTTTTTAATCTTTTGGAGAGAGGGATTTTGTTTGTGGTTTTACATTATCTCTGGGTGCTGTTGTTGCAACCATGTGATTGATTACAAAATTTACACAGTTGTTTTAGGTTGTTGTAATTGACCTAATTTTATTGTTTACATAATTATTTCACTTCTCAGAAGGTATTTCTCAACAGAAAATCCCATAAATTTTCCAAGGAATTTTATCACAAATTCTAACAAGAAACGGTTCTGTTAGAAGATCCAAAAAACTTCTGTAGTAGAAGTAAAAAATATTGCAGGACATATTCATTTTCACAAGCCAAAACGCCTTCTTGAAGAAACCTCATCAACGCCTTTTCAAAAATCAATTCGTATTACACTAAAAACGGCATTTCTTTAAAGGTATCTGAGTGCGTATGCGTAGCGACAACACTTATACGCATCAATGTTCAAAATTATTGATTGCTGTTTTTAAGCAAAATGGGAAGTGATATAAGAAAACTGTAAACGACATTTGCATTCTCAGAATATATACTTACAATATGCGTAAACCTAATGACGCATGTGTGCAGTTAGAAAGATTCATTGAAATCATTTGTTTTACAAAAGCAAAAAAAAAAATATTCCTCCAAAAAGAAACACATTCCGTGGAGACCTAAGCATACCTTATTATCTTCATAGACTTAAAGCAAAAGCTTATATTCCTAAAACTGTTGGAAGACCCCTAGAAGTGCCTTCAAAATTTATTTATATTCCTATGAAACCTAATTTCCCATTTTTCTGCTTATAAACAAGAGCAAAAGGTTTTTTTTTTCCTAAAAGTGTACAAAGTTCTTCCCCTGAAAAAAGACCTAGAAGTATTTTAACATTTTTCTTTTAGAAAAGTTCCGCTGCAAGCTTCCATATCTTCAAAAATTGTTTTTTTAACAAATGATTTGAATTACTCTCCCCGAAGTCAATGGACCATTTTGTATATTATTGCGTATTAGTGTTGACGTTACTTATACGCAATCAGAAACATTATAATGGAACGCCTTTGGTAGCTTAATACGAATTGATTTGGAAAAATTGTTAATGAGGTTTTTTCTAGGAAGGCTTCTGGCTTTTGAATATTAAAATCAGTTTCAGGTGTGCAAGCTCCAGCTAATGATTTGAATAGCTCTCCATGAAGGCTCCAACCTAATATACGTTGGAGTATATATTCTGGGGATGGAAATGCCGTTTACAGTATCTTCATATCCCATTTTTTTTTTAAACAACCAACAATAAGTTGGTACGTTATTGCGTATTAGTGTTGACGTTACTTATACGCACTCAGAAACATTTAAAAAAAATATCTTTTCTAGTCTTTTTTAAAATCAATTCGTATTAAATTTTGAAATAAATAAAATATTTTTAAAAATCCACGAGTCTTTGTAGGTTTGTTAAAAATATTTTTAAAAATCCACAAGCCTTTGTAGGTTTGCCAAAATTATTTTTAAAAATACACAAGCCTTTCTAGGTTTGCTAAAAATATTTTTAAAAAAATCACGAGCATTTTTAGGTTCGCTAAAAATATTTTTGAAAATTCACAAGCCTTTGTAGGTTCCCTAAAAATATTTTTAAAATCCACGAGCCTTGGAAGATGCTCCAAAAATATTTTTAAAAATCCACGATTCTTTGCTGGTGCCCTAAAAATATTTTTTAAAATCCACGAGCCATCGTGGGTGCCCTAAAAATATTTTTAAAAATCCACGAGCCTTGGAAGATGCTCTAAAAATATTTTTAAAAATCCACGAGCCTTGGAAGATTCTCTAAAAATATTTTTAAAAGCCTTGGAAGATGCTCTAAAAATATTTTTAAAAATCCACGAGCCTTGGAAGATGCTCTAAAAATATTTTTAAAAATCCACGAGCCTTGGAAGATGCTCTAAAAATATTTTTAAAAATCCACGAGCCTTGGAAGATGCTCTAAAAATATTTTTAAAAATCCACGAGCCTTGGTAGTTGCCCTAAAAATATTTTTAAAAATCCACGAGCCTTGGTAGTTGCCCTAAAAATATTTTTAAAAATCCACGAGCCTTTGTATGTTTGTTAAAAATATTTTTAAAAATCCACAAGCCTTTGCAGGTTTGCTAAAAATATTTTTAAAAATCCACGATTCTTTGCTGGTGCCCTAAAAATATTTTTTAAAATCCACAAGCCTTGGTAATTGCCCTAAAAATATTTTTAAAAATCCACGAGCCTTTGTATGTTTGTTAAAAATAATTTTTAAAAATCCACAAGCCTTTGCAGGTTTGCTAAAAATATTTTTAAAAATCCACGATTCTTTGCTGGTGCCCTAAAAATATTTTTAAAAATCCACGAGCCCTGGTAGTTGCCCCTAAAAATATTTTTAAAAATCCACGAGCCCTGGTAGTTGCCCCTAAAAATATTTTTAAAAATCCACGAGCCCTGGTAGTTGCCCCTAAAAATATTTTTAAAAATCCACGAGCCTTGGAAGATTCTCTAAAAATATTTTTAAAAATCCACGAGCCTTGGAAGATGCTCTAAAAATATTTTTAAAAATCCACGAGCCTTGGAAAATGCTCTAA
This sequence comes from Musca autumnalis, assembly GCF_047663935.1. Taxonomy (NCBI): domain Eukaryota; kingdom Metazoa; phylum Arthropoda; class Insecta; order Diptera; family Muscidae; genus Musca; species Musca autumnalis. The sequence continues at coordinate 225,491,546 of NW_027411977.1, read as the reverse complement.
AAATATTTTTAAAAATCCACGAGCCTTGGAAGATGCTTTTAAAATATTTTTAAAAATCCACGAGCCTTGGTAGTTGCCCTAAAAATATTTTTAAAAATCCACGAGCCTTGGTAGTTGCCCTAAAAATATTTTTTAAAATCCACGAGCCTTGGTAGTTGCCCTAAAAATATTTTTAAAAATCCACGAGCCTTGGTAGTTGCCCTAAAAATATTTTTTAAAATCCACGAGCCTTTGTGGGTTCCCTAAAAATATTTTTAAAAATCCACGAGCCTTTGTAGGTTCCCTAAAAATATTTTAAAAATCTAATATCAATTCCCGTTTCATTCTAAAAACACAATCAATAATTTTGAACATTGTTGCGTATTAGTGTTGACGTTATTAATACACACTCGGATTTGTGTACCTTTTTGGAGTAATATTAATTAATGTTAAATATTTGTTAATAATTTTGGATTGAAAATAAATATAAAATTTTCTATAAAATTTTTCATAGGCCACAGTGGCCTATACAATTTTATAGAAAATTTTTCATAGGCCACAGTGGCCTATAAAATTTTATAGAAAATTTTTCATAGGCCACAGTGGCCTATAAAATTTTATAGAAAATTTTTCATAGGCCACAGTGGCCTATAAAATTTTATAGAAAATTTTTCATAGGCCACAGTGGCCTATAAAATTTTATAGAAAATTGTTCATAGGCCACAGTGGCCTATAAAATTTTATAGAAAATTTTTCATAGGCCACAGTGGCCTATAAAATTTTATAGAAAATTTTTCATAGGCCACAGTGGCCTATAAAATTTTATAGAAAATTTTTCATAGGCCACAGTGGCCTATAAAATTTTATAGAAAATTTTTCATAGGCCACAGTGGCCTATAAAATTTTATAGAAAATTTTTCATAGGCCACAGTGGCCTATAAAATTTTATAGAAAATTTTTCATGGGCCACAATGGTCTATAAAATTTTATAGAAATTTTTTCATAGGCCACACTGGCCTATAAAATTTTATAGAAAATTTTTCATAGGCCACAGTGGCCTATAAAATTTTATAGAAAATTTTTCATATGCCACACTGGCCTATAAAATTTTATAGAAAATTTTTCATAGGCCACAGTGGCCTATAAAATTTTATAGAAAATTTTTCATAGGCCACAGTGGCCTATAAAATTTTATAGAAAATTTTTATAGGCCACAGTGGCCTATAAAATTTTATAGAAAATTTTTCATAGGGCACAGTGGCCTATAAAATTTTATAGAAAATTTTTCATAGGGCACAGTGGCCTATAAAATTTTATAGAAAATTTTTCATAGGCCATAGTGGCCTATAAAATTTTATAGACAAATTTTCATAGGCCACAGTGGCCTATAAAATTTTATAGAAAATTTTTCATAGGCCACAGTGGCCTATAAAATTTTATAGAAAATTTTTCATAGGCCACAGTGGCCTATAAAATTTTATTGAAAATTTTTCATAGGCCACAGTGGCCTATAAAATTGTGGTTTACAATTTTCTTTCGTTTCAAAACGCAATCAATAATTTCGAACATTGTTGCGTATAAGTGTTGTCGTTACTTACTCGCACTAAAGAAATTTTTAAAAGTGTTGCCTTTTTTCAGCGTAATACGTATTGATTTGGAAAATTTGTTAATAAGGTTCCTTCCAGGAAGTATTATAGCTTCTAAATATTTCTAATATTAAGACCAATATTAATATTAAGACCAAAAGGAAAGTTTATTTACTTACGGATTCTAGTATCAGAATATGCAAATCACGTTCATGTGTGCAAGCCTTTCCTTAAGAAAATTTTCAAAAATTCTCATTTTCCATTAAATTATTATTATTATTTTTTTTTTTTTATTTACAAATCTTCTTGGTGTTTTATTAAAACAAAACGAATTGATCTAAGAATTCCATATGCGGGGCTTGAACACCCATGAGCCGTAGTTTCCGAACATACCACACACATCTAAGTGTGCAAGCACTTCCCGAACAAAATTTTCTTAATTTCTTGACTAGCACTAAAATTATACTTTCCAAACGAATTAAATAAGAATTTTACTTTTTTACAGGGGGCGTATTAGCAATATTGCTTCATATCGCTTAAAATAAAGCATACGCCTCGCCTAGGAATTCTTCAATTTATGTTACTCATACGCCCCCGAATTTGTTATAATTATTATTATTCATACGCCCCCAACCTCAAAGCGAAATTAATACAATATTGTGTGTCTATTATTAAGTCTAAACGAATTGATCGAAGAATTTCATAAATGGGGTTCGAAAGCCAATGAATTCTAGTTTCAGAATATGTTCTGGGCTATCAAGTGTGCAATAATTTCCTGAACAAAATTGTCATAACTTTTTAACCTCCCTTAAAATTATTTTTTTTCAAACGATTTGAAAATAATTTAATTTGTTTCCACAGGGCGTATAATTAATATTTATTAAAAACGACTGTTAAAAAAGCGTACCCTTCGCCCTGAAATCTATGAATTTATTTTGCTCATACGCCCTCTAAATATTTTTGAATTAATATTATTCAAACGCACCTCACCCCAAAGAGAAAAAATTAAAATCTTGTAAATCTATTATTAAGACAAAACGAATTGATCATGAAATTCTGTAAACAGGATTTAAAAGCCAGCGGATTCTAGTTTCAGAATGTGTTCTAGGCCTCCAAGTGTGCAATCATTTCTTTAACAAATTTTTCAGAATTCCTTAATTTGCCATAAAATTATTATTTTTAACGATTTAAACAAGCAATTAATTTTTCCAATTGACGTATAATTAATATTTATTAAAATTACTGTCAATAAAGCATACGCTCTGCCTAGGAATCCTTTAATTGTGTCACTCATACGCTCTCTAAATATTTTTGAATTATTATTCAAACGCACCTAAGCCGAAAGTGAAAATATTAAAAACTTGTAAGTCAATTATTAAGACAAAACGAATTGATCTCGGAATTCTGTAAATAGAGTTTTAAAGCCAGTGAATTCTAGTTTCAGAATGTACTCTAGGCCTCCAAGTGTGCAAACATTCCTGGAGCAAAATTTTCATAATTCCTTAATTTGCCCCAAAAAAATTTTTTTTTTTTTGGCGATTTAAACAAGAAATTAATATTTTTCCAATGGGCGTATAATTAATATTTATTAAAATGACTGCCAATAAAGCATACGCTCTGCCTAGGAATCCTTTAATTTATGTCACTCATACGCCCCCTACATATTTTTGAATTATTATTCAAACGCACCTCAGCCCAAAGAGAAAATATTAACAACTTGTAAATCTATAATTAAGACAAAACGAATTGATCTTGGAATTCTGTAAACAGAGTTTGAAAGCCAGCGAATTCTAGTTTCAGAATGTACTCTAGGCCTCCAAGTGTGCAAACATTTCTTAAACAAAATTTTCAGAATTTCTTAATTTGCCACAATTTTTTTTTTGACGATTTAAACAATAAATTCATTTTTTCCAATTGGCGTATAATTAATATTTAATAAAATTACTGTCAATGAAGCATACGCTCTGTCTGGGAATCCTTTAATTTATGTCATTCATACGCCCCCTAAATATTTTTGAATTATTATTCAAACGCACCTCACCCCAAAGAGAAAATATTAAAATCTTGTAAGCCTATTATTAAGACCAAACGAATTGATCTTGGAATTCTGTAAACAGGATTTGAAAGCCAACGAATTCTAGTTTCAGAATGTGCTCTAGGCATCCAAGTGTGCAAACATTTCTTTAACAAAATTTTCAAAATTCCTTAATTTGCCATAAAATAATTTTTTTAATGATTTAAATAAAAAATTAATTTTCCCATAAGTCGTATAATTAATATTACATAAAATTTCTGTTAATAAAGCATACGCCCTGCCTATGAATCCTTTAATTTATGTTACTCATACGCCCTCTAAATAATTTTTTTTAAATTATTATTTTTCATACGCCCCACCCTAAAGCAAAAACATTAACATTATATAGGCCTATTATTAAGAACAAATGAATTGATCTTGGAATTCTGTAAATTGGGTATCTGGGCCCACATATTCTAGTTTCAGAATATGCAAATAACTTCCAGGTGTGCAGGCATTTGTAGAACAAAATTTTTCGGGATTCATTTTTCGGACCACTATTAAGCTAACCAGCAAAATTCATTAATAAATTATTGCCACCAGTTTTTAATTAACACTTTATTGTAAATAAAGAGTGAGGTGAGCTTAAGACCATTGCTAATTTTCCGCCCCTCAGTTTTCCCATACATTTTCCATACATTTTACCAGGCCTGCTTATAGTTTTCCATTTTTTTTTTCGCATTTATCTTTAGTTCAGTGATTTTGTTGTTATTAATAAATGATTAAGTTGAAAAAAAAATAATAATACCAACAAACACACGCCCCTTGGGCCTCATTTACCCCTTGTCATATCTCTACAAAGTATGCCACACTAACAAGCAGCCAAACAAAACAAACCACAATATTATTGTTGGAAAATCCGCAAGGCAGAGAGCCAGGCAAAAGGAAAAACAAAAAATAGGCCAACAGCTGTAGCAAAAAAAAAACAACAACAACAAAACCAAAACAATATATTTAAAAATTGATTTTCATACAAATACCAGCAAACAAAAATCTGAACGCCAATCGTTTGGCGTTTTTTGCTTAGGCCGTTTATTACACACAGCTCACAGCTCAGCATAACATTGTACAAATCATGTTCTCGTTTGTTTTAGTTGTTGTTTTTTTAGATTTTTTCTAAGGCAATGTTGCTCGACAAGGCAATACAAAAAAGCATTACAAGGCAATACACATCATAAAAAACGAGATCATAGGGGGTGGGTGGATATTTGCAGGCGAAAATTGCACACCTCCGTGAATGCCAACTTATCCTCAAAACCCCCAAATTGAGAAAAAAAAAAAAACACCTCCAACAACAACGCCAACAACTGCAACAATTTGTAATTGTTCATTTAATGGCGTGTGTTATAGTTTATTTTTTTTCAAAAATGTTTATTTGCTAAATGCAAACAGTGTGTGTGAATGTGTGCTTAAAAACCACACACGCTTAAATACCTGCACACAAACCCATACCATTTGTAGTTGTTGTTGTTGTTGAACACTTAAACCTGCTCTAGTTTGTGTGCTGCAACTGCACCACCATATTGGCGTTACATTGTTTGGGTGGTGTGTTGGGGTGTGTGTGTGTACCTCTACGTGTGAGTGTGTGTAAAGAATTTGTCCTCGTACTCACCTCGTCCTCAAGTTGATGGCAAAAATGCAATGCTGCTGCCACTGCAACCACATTGCAATAACACACTTTGCTGCCCCTCTCAGTCCCTGCCTCTCTTCCTCTCTCATTTTCTCCACTATTTGGGGTTGATGAGAATGCAAGTACAAGAAAAAAAAGAGAAGCAATAAAAAAACTTATAGGCGAAATGAATGAACAAAAACAGGCCATGGCAATTTGCAATGAATTTATGGTACATAATTTTTTTATAGGTGAATATTAGGGTGGCATTTTGAAATTTTCTAAGGACCACCATTTTTAATAAATATTTTTTTAGATTTTATTACCAAAAACCCAGTTTCGTTAAAAAGTAACCGGTTCTTGGTACTCAATATTAATTATAAAGGCAAATATTAGGGTGGTATTTTGAAATTTTCTAAGTATACAAATTTTTAATAAATATTTTTTTAGTTTTTATTACCAAAAAACAGGTTTCGTAAAAGAGTAACCGGTTCCTAGTACACAATATTAATTATATAGGCGAATATTAGGGTGGTATTTTGCAATTTTCTAAGGAACACAATTTTTAATAAATAGTTTTTTAGTTTTTATTACCAAAAACCCGGGTTCGTAAAAAAGTAACCGGTTCCAAGTACACAATATTAATTATAAAGGCGAATATTAGGGTGGTATTTTGCAATTTTCTAAGGAACACAATTTTTAATAAATAATTTTTTAGTTTTTATTACCAAAAAACACAGTTTCGTAAAAAAGTAACCGGTTCCTAGTACACAATATTAATTATAAAGGCGAATATTAGGGTGGTATTTTGCAATTTTCTAAGGAACACAATTTTTAATAAATAATTTTTTAGTTTTTTATTACCAAAAACCCAGTTTCGTAAAAAAAGTAACCGGTTCCTAGTACACAATATTAATTATAAAGGCGAATATTAGGGTGGTATTTGGGAATTTCCTAAAGAAAACATTTTATTTGGTAATGTTGAAAAACGCTAAAGGAATTTTTAAAAATTAAAACCAAATACCCCTCAAAAGTAATCGGTTCATGGTACATACTATATATGTATTAAAAGCGAATATTAGGGTAATATTTGTTAACGAAAACAATTTTTTTGGTAATATTCAGAAATTTAAAAATATTTTTTTAAGATTTTATAACCAAGAAATTAGTTTTGCAAAAAAATAACCGGTTCATGGTACATAATAAATATTTTAAAGGCAATTATTAGGGTGGTAATTTGCAATTTTCTAAAGAACAGAATTTTTAATAAATAATTTTTTAGTTTTTATTACCAAAAAACCGGTTTTGTAAAAAAGTAACCGGTTTCCTGGTACACAATATTAATTATAAAGGCGAATATTAGGGTGGTATTCGGAAATTTTCCAAAGAAAACATTTTATTTGGTAATACTGCGAAAGTTTAAAAGGAATTTTAAAATTTGTATAAACAAGAAACCGGTTTTACAAAAAAGTAACCGGTTCATAGTAAACAATATTTATTTTAAGGGCAAATATTAGGGCGGTTTTTTACAATTTACCAAAAAAAATAATTTTATTTGGTAATGTTGAAAAGTTCTAAAGGAATTTTTAAAATTTTGAAACCAAGTACCAATCAAAAGTAATCGGTTCATGGTACATATTATATATGTATTAAAGGCGAATTTTAGGGTCATATTTGTTATCGAAAAAAATTTTTTTGGTAATATTCAGAAATTTAAAAATAATTTTTTAAGTTTTTATAACCAAAAAATTAGTTTAGCAAAAAAGTAACCGGTTCATGGTAAATAATAATTATTTTAAAGGCAATTATTAGGGTGGTAGTTTGCAATTTCCTAGAGAAAACATTTTATTTGGTAATATTGCGACATTTTAGTGGGAATTTTTACATCTTTGAAACCGAATGCCCGATTTTTTTAAAAAAGTAACCGGTTTATGGTACACAATATTTAGTTTAAAAGCAAATTCTATGGTGGTATTTTGCAAATACCAAAGAAAACACTTTATTTGTGTAATATTGAAAAGTTTTAAAATGAATTTTGGAAACCCCCGATTTGTTAAAAAGTGTCTAGAAAAATCATTTAAAATATTCTTTTTTAATTTGTAACTAAATTTCTAATACTGTACACCTTTAAATTTCCATTTTTCAAATAATAATATTCACTTTGGAATCGAGTAACCGGTTTCAAGTATTATGTAACCGTTTCCAAAAGCAAGTATTTTAGTTTTTTCTTGGTACAAAAATATTTTCTGAGCTTTTGGTTTTTAAATTTTTGAAATATTTATTCCGAAACCCCAGTTTTGCTAAAAAGTAACCGTTTCCAAATGTGTCTAGAAAAATCATTAAAAATATTCTTTTTTTTTTTAATTTGTAACTAAATTGCTAATACTTTACACATATAATATTTTCTTTAAAAGGATATCGGATCGATTAACCGTAAAAAAAAACCAAGTAACCGTTTCACAAATCAATTAATATAGCCTTTCTTGGTCTAAAGTATATTTTAAATTATTTTTAATTATTATTTTTTAGATTCTAAACCTCGTTAGATATTTAAAACCCCATAAACGCAGTTTTGTTAAAAAGTGACCGGTTCATAACCGGCTCTAAACTGTCTAGAAAAATCAACAAAATTTGTGTGTTTTTATTTGTAACTAAATTTCCATTCATCAAACAATAATAGTCACTTTGGAATCAAGTAACCGTTTGGAATCGATTAACCGTTAAAAAAAATCAAGTAACCATTTCGAAAAATCAAGTAATATAGCTTTTCTTGGTCGAAAGTATATTTAAAATTATTTTTAATTACTATTTTTTAGATTCTAAACCATGTTAGATATTTAAAAAACCCAAAAACACGGTTTTGTTAAAAAGTAACCGCTTCATAACCGGCTCTAAACCGTCTAGAAAAATCAACAACACTTTTGTGTTGTTATTTGTACCTAAATTTCCATTCTTCATACAATAATATTCACTTTGGAATCGAGTAACCGTTTCAAATTTTAAGTAACCGTTTCACAAATCAAGTTGTATAACTTTTCTTGGTCTAAAGTATATTTAAAATTATTTTTAATTATTATTTTTTAAATTCTAAACCACGTTAGATATTTAAAAACTCATAAACACGGTTCTCTTAAAAAGTAACCGGTTCATAACCGACTCTAAACCGTCTAAAAAATCAACAACATTTTTGTGTTTTTATTTATAACTAAATTTCCATTCTTCAAACAATAATATTCACTTTGGAATCGAGTAACCGGCTTCAAATATTAAGTAACCGTTTCACAAATCAATTAATATAACTTTTCTTTGTCTAAAGTATAATTAAAATTATTTTTAATTATTATTTTTTGGATTCTAAACCACGTTAGATATATAAAAACCCATAAACACGGGTTTTGTTAAAAAGTAACCGGTTCATAACCGGCTCTAAACCGTCTAAAAAATCAACAACATTTTTTGTGTTTTTATTTATAACTAAATTGCCATTCTTCAAACAATAATATTCACTTTAGAATCGAGTAACCGGTTTCAAATATTAAGTAACCGTTTCCAAAATCAAGTATTTTAGTGTTTTCTTGGTACAAAAATATTTTCTGAGCTATTGCTTTTAAAATTCTAGGCAAAGATGAATTAAAAACCCATTAAGACTAATTTGTTATAAAGTAACCGGTTCACAATCGCCTAGAATAATCATAAATATTCTTCAAAATACAATCAAAACTCAACATTTTTTAACAAATTTTAAATGGCTAGCTTCTCGTACATGCAATTTACACAAATACTATACGAAAAATCAAGAAAATAGCAAAAAGTAACCATAAGTAACCGTTCCTTGAATGTTATGAAATAATGTTAATTTTCATTAAATAAGTTTTATTTCCACATCATTCTTTGATTTAAACATAAAACACGAAAATAATAAGAAAGTAAACATTTACTGATGGGTAATAAGGCGCTAATCATAAGTTACATAAAAGTAACCGTTTCGACAACTTTAAAAAAATGGTTAATTTTTGGTATTTAATGACCAAATTACATTCTTAGATTAAAAATTGCTCCAAATTAGTGATATTTTTGTACTTTTGGAGCAAACATTTTTCTAAATCATAATTTACATAAAAGTAACCGTTTCCCAACTGGTTACTTTTTATATATTTAATGCTTAGATTGGTTATTTAAACATACTCTATTAATCTGTTACAGAATAAGTTGAAACCAACTGTCAAAATCCATTTCAAATACCAAGTAACCGATTACTAAAATGGTTACTTTTCTCAAAGTAGTCAGTTTTTTGTATTTGAAATTAAAATGTTATTTTTTAGTCCATAAATGCATACAAATAACTAAAATTTCTTTATCATATACAGAATCTCTAGTTAAAACCCGTCTTAAAATTTAAGTAACCATTTGCAAAATGATCTGGTCTTTAATGACCAGATTACATTCTTAGTTTAAAAATTGCTTCAAATTAGTAATATTATTGTTTTTTTGGAAAAATGTTTTTCCAAATTATCATTTATCCTAAAAGTAATCGTTTCTCAAAGTGGTTACTTTTTATACATTATGCCTACATTGCTTATTTGAACATCCTAAATAACATATAATATATAATACAATATAGTGCATATAAATGGCTAATGGAATATTACCTAAACCCCGTTAATCGTTTAAGTAACCATTCACAAAATGGTTACTTTTTGGTATTTATTTACCAAATTACATTTTAACTTCCAATTTTTTACAAGTTACTTTAGTAATATCAGTTTTGAAAAGAAAAGACTCTAAAATTATAATTGTCATAAAAGTAACCGTTTCTCAAAAGCGGTTACTTTTAAAATGTGTTGCATAAATGTTCATTTTTATCATTCTCCATAAGTCTTTTACTTGAGGAATTAAAAATTACTCCCAAATTGTCATTACAGCGAACAAGTAACCGTTATTGCAAATGGTTACTTTCGGTCAAAGTAGTTATTTTTTGGTATTTAATATAAAATTTTTGTTTTTTATTCCATAAATGTATAGAAATAACTAAAATGTATTTACTTTACGTAAATCCGTTTTATTATTCTGGTAACCATTCACAAAGTGGTTACTTTTTGGTAATTATTGACAAAATTTCTTTTTTACTTGAAACGAATTTACAAATTGGTTTAATAATATTATTTTCGAAAAAAAGAGTTCAAAAAATATTACTTTCACAAAAGTAACCGCATCTCAAATGTGGTTACTTTTCGAATTTTATTGATAAATTGTTATTTTTATTAGACTCCATAAATCTATTACTTGAGGATTTACAAATTACACCCAAATTGCCATGTTGGGTAACATAGTAACCGTTATTGCAAATGGTTACTTTCGGCGAAAGTAGTTATTTTGCGGTATTTAAAAAAAATATGTTTGTAGTCCCTAAATTGATTCAAATAACTAAAATGTATTTATTTTATAACAGTTACTGTACCTATATCCGTTTTATCATTCAAGTAACCATTTAGAAAATGGTTTCTTTTTGGTATTTATTGACCAAATTCCTTTATTTCTTGAAAGATTTTTTCCAATTATTTAAATAAAAGCATTTCTTGGAATAAATGTCCCCAATTATGATTTTCATAAAAGTAACCGTTTCTCAAAAGTGGTTACTTTTTAAATTTTATGGCTAAATTGTTATTTTTTTTTCGTCCTTCATAAATCTATTACTTGCGAAGTTGGAAATTACGCTCAAATTGCCACTATAGGTAACAAGGTAACCATTATTGCAAATGATTACTTTCGGCAAATGTAGTTACGTTTTGGTATTTGAAATAAAAATTATGTTTTTGTTCCATAAATATTGACAAATAACTAAAATTTGTTTATTTTGTACCTAGTCGACATTTATCATTTAAGTAACCATTTAGAAAAATGGTTACTTTTTGGTATTTTTTGACCAAATTACATTCTAATTGCAAAATTTTTTTTGAATTTCCGAAAATTATTATATTTTTGAAAAATTTTAGCATCTTAATGATAATTTTCATAAAAGTAACCATTTCTTTAAACGATTACTTTTTACATTTAATGTCTAAATTGTTGATTTAAGTATCCTCCATAAATCTAATACTTGACTTGTGGAAAATTAGAGGCAAATTTCCATAATAAGTAGCAAGTAACCATTATCTCAAACGATCACTTTTGGTATTTTATTCCTAAATTATGTATTTAAACCTCACACACAAATCACCAAAATGATTAGTAGGAAATTACAAAAAAAAAATTCCATAAAAATTACTAAGAACCCATTAGAGCAAATGGTTACTTTCGGCCAAAGTAATTACTTTTTAGTATTTTAAATAAATGTAATGATTTTATTCCATTAATTTATACAAAAAACAGAAATTTGTTTATCTTTTGGCAGATTCTGCACCTAATCCTTGTTCATCATTTAAGTAATCACTTCCAAAATGGTTACTTTTTGGTATTTATTGACCAAATTACAATCTAATTGCAAAAAATTATTTGAATTTTCGAAAATTATTATATCTAATAAATATAAGTATCTTAATGATCAGTTTTATAAAAGTAACCGTTTTTCTAAATGGTTACTTTTTACATTTAATGGCTAAATTGTTGATTTCAACATTATTTATAAATCTATTACTTGAGGGGTTGCAAATAATACACAAATTTCCATAATGGTTAGCAAGTAACCGTTATTGCAAATGGTTACTTTCGCCCAAACTAGCTATTTTTTGGTATTTAATTGAAAAATTATGTTTGTAATCCATAAAGGGATACAATTAACTAAAATTTGTTTATCTTGTAACTGTTACTGTACCTAAACTTAGTTTAAGATTTAAGTAACCATTGGAAAGTGGTTACTTTTCTGTATTTAAAGACCAAATTACATTTTAACTTTAAAAAGTTATTTGAATTTCTAAAATTTTAATATTTTTGAAGCATTTAAGCATCTCATTGATCAGTTTTATAAAAGTAACCGTTTCTCTAAATGGTTACTTTTTACATTTTATGCCCAAATTCTTGATTTAAACATCATTTATAAATCTATTACTCGAGGAGTTGGAAATTACACCCAAATTTCCATAACAGTTAACAAGTAACCGTTATTGCAAATGGTTACTTTCGGCCAAACTATCTATTTTTTGGTATTTAATTCAAACAATTATGTTTGTAATCCATAAATGTATACAACTAACTAAAATTGGTTTATCGTGTAACAGTAACTGTACCTAAACTTAGTTTAAAATTTAAGTAACCATTGGAAAGTGATTACTTCTTTGTATTTAAAGACCAAATTACATTTTAAATTTAACAATTTATTTGAATTTTTAAAATTATTATATTTCTAAAAAAATTGAGCATTTTGTTGATAATTTTTAAAAAGTAACCATTCCTCTCTGTGGTTACTTTTTATACTTTATGAATAAATTGTTGATTTAAACATTATTTATAAATCTATCACTAAATTAAATCAAAATTACACCAAAATTTCCATGAAAAGTACCAAGTAACCGTTACTACAAATGGTTACTTTTGCTATTTTTTGTCAAAATTGTGGGTTTTAACATTGCACACAAATCTACTATTTGAGTAGCAGTAAATTACAAACAAATTTCCATGTAAAGAAGAATGTAAAGGCACCATATTTCCTCACTCTTCCTCCCCCTCCCCCCATTAGAACTCAAAGAAAATGCAACTTTTTGCATTTAGTTTTTATTTGTTTCATATTCCTTGCAATGTTAAGTACAGTAAACAGTGCAGTTTTACTCTTCTCATTCTTCCCCTCCTCATTCTTCCCCTCCCCTCTTTGCCCCCTTTTAACCATAAAAACAAATCACTGTTTTTATTACAAAAAAAAAGTTCTGTTGTTCCAAGATTATTTTTATTCCAAAGGGGTAGTAGTGATGGGCTTTGTTTTGCTGCCACTCTTCTCCATCATTCTTCTTCTTCATTTTGCTGCCTTTCGTTCATTGAGGCTTCTTTCAGCACAATATTTCTTTTGTTGCGATGTCGCCGCCATGAAGGAAAAAAAAACTATTCTCTGCTCCCGCCTCTTCTTCCTACTGATGTTCGCTGGTGTTTTGTTTGTTCATTACAACCCGCTTAAAATTTACAAAAAAAAAAATCGCACAAACACATTCTTCCAAACTTGAGAATCTTTAGGCTTAGTTTATAATACATGTGTGTATGTGTGTAATTAAATTCGTCTTTCTTACAAAATAAAATAAAAAAAAATAAAATTGTGTTTTTTTCGTTTCGTTCATACTTGGTTTTATTTTTGTTCATGCTATCTCATTTCCGCCTTTGCGCTCTTGGCCTATACATCCATCTCTTGCGCTCATGACCTAGATTTTTCATAGCTGATATTCACACAAACATTCGAACACACACACACACTTACATTAACACTGTAGTGTAGCGCAAAGACTTTGGCATCGAAACACACACAGCACAGCACAGCAACAACAACAACAACCACATGACTACAACGATTACAAACTACTTTGCTGCCACTATGCTGCTCTTGGCTGGATGCCGCCGCTCCCCAAAGACCACCAACCGTTTTTGCTATTCAAAATGAATGCATTTTGTGGGGCTTTGGTGGGGAGGGGGAGGAGATCACTGAAGAGGTGCTCCCTCCCCTCTTTGCTGAGTGCCTTTGTAGCAAAACAAGTAGGGGTTGGTTGTAGCGGAGAAGGGGCAGCTGTATACTGTAAATATTCCACACACACACTGAGGCAACGTAAATATGGAAAGTATGTCTTTTTGACTTTATGATGGGGGTTTTATGTATGTGTGTAGTGGTTGTTCGCATGTATGTACGTCCGTCTGTCCCCCTCTGTGTGTGTGTGTTTGTGTGCATTTGTTTGGATCAATCAATGCAACATGTACTCCACAGTGAGTGTTTGTTGTCTTGTGTTATGTGGAAGCACTCGTTTTTTGTTTGTCATAGGTTCGTTCGTATTTTTTTGTTTCTGTTGTTCGTCGTGTTTGTCGTCATGTAGCCTCTGGTTTTAAGTTCAGTATGCCACAGTGTATGGTTGTTGTTGCTGTTGCTGATTTTTGTCCATGGCTTGGACCAAAAAATTATTACATATTTTCGCGGCTTTATCTTGTTTTTATTATTTTTAAACATTGGCTTTTTGCTTTTTTGGGTATTGTCAAAATCGCAGTTTTCTGCTATGGTTTCTTGCTACATTTCTGGTTTTATGGTCATGTTTGTTGTTTTTGGATAACGTTTGTATGGTATTTTGTTTTTGTTGTTGTTGTTTTATTACCAAAAATTAATTGTCTTAACAGATAAACAAACAAAAAATTTCAACTCCAAAAAAAGACATTCTTAAGCAGTTTCTTAAGGAAATAATAACTTAAATACTAAATATTCAAAATTGTGAAAAATGATACAAAACCGGTTCTACTTCAAAACGTTAAAAATAGAAAGAAAATACTAAATTTAAATCTAACTTTCAAATTCATTGCCAAATTATCCAATGCATATAATTAAAAAAACCGCCTTAAAACTGCTTAAGAAGTCATTGTACGCCTTGGACCTTCGAGAATAAAATGTAGACCAAACTCTTACGAGCAACTTTTCCAACGGTCATTTCCACCTACCACAACTCATTGTTGACAAAAATGTCCCTTAATGTTGCATAATCTACGATCAAAATAAAGAAATTTACTCAAATGACTGATAACCCCAGATTGGAGCCTTAATTTGAAGTAGAAAACTTGTGCACACGCTGTTCGTTTCAACGGATGAAATGTATAGGAACCTCTGAAGAATGTTTTCGTCAAAGGAAGCTTCCACGTAACTCAACCCCTTCCTGCCGAAAACGTTCTCCTAAGGCCAAGATATAAAAATGCATAAAATTCGTCTTTGCTAAATCAATTCCAAAATTGTAAGGCATCTTTGACGCTGAAGGCGTCATTGTACGCCTTGGGTCTTCGAGAACAAAATGAAGACCAAACTCTTACGAACAACTTTTCCAACGGTCATTTTCACCTATTCCAACTCCTTGTTGTAACAAATGACACTTAATGTTGCATAGTCTGCAATAAAAATAAAGAATTTTACTCAGATGACTGATAACCCAGATTGGAGCGTTGATTTGAAGTAGAAAACTTGTGCAAACGCTGTTCTTTTCAACGGATGAAATGTATAAGAACCTCTGAAGAATGTTTTTGTCAAAGGAAGCTTCCGCGTAACTCAACCCCTTCCTGCCGAAAACGTTCTCCAAAGCCAAGTTATATAATTGCATAAAATTTGTTTTTTATAAATAAATTCCATAATTTTAACGCAGATTTGACGCTTAAGGCGTCATTGTACGCCTTGGGTCTTTGAGAACAAAATGAAGACCAAACTCTTAGGAACAACTTTTCCAACGGTCATTTCCACCTATTCCAACTCCCTGTTGTCAGAAATGACACTCAATGTTGCATAGTCTACAATAAAATAAGAAATTTTACTCAGTTGGAAGACCATCCAACTTGAGGCCTTGTTTTGAAGCGGAAAGCTTTAGCCCACGCTTTTCGTTTGAAAGAGTGAAAATTATAGAAACCCCTGGCGAATATTTTTTCCAAAGAAAGCTTCTTTGTAATTCAACTCCTTGTTGTCAAAAACATCCTTTTGAGACCAAGGTATTTTTATTGAATAAAATTCGCCTCAGATTAATTAATTCCAAAATTTTTAGCACAGATTTGAAACGTATAACGTAATTTTACGCCTTTGACGTTCGAGAACAAAATGAAGAGCAATTTGTTACGAACATTTTTTCCAAACAACGTTTCCACCTATCACAACTCCTTTTTATCAGAAATGTCACTTAATGTTTCATGATACCATAAAATTAATTTTTTTCTCAGCTGGATGAATTTCCAGAATGAAGCGTTATTTTGAAGCAGAAAGCTTTTGCTCACGCTGTTCGCTTCAAGGAATGAAATGTATAGGAACCTCTAAAGAATGTTTTTCCCAAAGGAAGCTTCCGCGTAACTCAACTTCTTCCTGCCGAAAACGTTCTCCAAGGGCAAGATATAAAAATGCTTAGAATTCGTCTTTGATAAATCAATTCCAAATTTTTAACGCAGATTTGACACTGAAGGCGTCATTGTACGTCTTTGGTCTTCGAGAACAAAATGAAGACCAAACCCTTACGAACAACTTTTACAACGGTTATTTCCACCTACTACAACTCCTTGTTGTCAGAAATGACACTCAATGTTTCACAGTCTTTGATAAAAATAATAAATTTTACTCAGTTGGAAAACTATCCAACTTGAGGCCTTGTTTTGAAGCAGACAGCTTCGGTTCACCCTGTCCGTTTCCAAGAATGAAATGTATAGAAACATCCTACGAATATTTTTTCCAAAGTAAGCTTCCTTGTTGCCAAAAACATCCTTTTAAGCCGAAGTTTTATAATTGAATAAAATTCGCCTTTGATAAATCAATTCAAAAATTCCAGCGGAGATTTGAAACGTAAACGATAGCTGTACGCCTTTGGTCTTCAAGAACAAAATTAAGGTCAAACGCTTACGAATAACTTTTCCAAAGATTATTGCCACATATCGCAACTTCTTGTGGTCAGAAATGTCATTTTAAATTTCATAGTCTACTATAAAAAAAGAGGGAATTTTACCCAGATGGCTGATTACCAAGATTGAAACGTTGTTTGAAGCAGACAGCTTCGGCTCACCCTATCCGTTTCCAAGAATGAAATGTACAGAAACCCCCCACGAATATTTTTTCCAAAGTAAGCTTCATTGTAACCCAATCACTTGCTGCCAAAAACTTACTTTTAAGCCCAAGGTTTATATTTGCATAAAATTCGCCTTTGATAAATCAATTAAAAAATTCCAGCGGAGATTTGAAACGTAAAGCGTCATTGTACGCCTTTGATGTTCGAGAACAAAATGAAGGTCAAACTCTTGCGAATAAGTTTTCCAAAGGTCGTTTCCAGCTATTACAACTCCTTGTTGTCCGAAATTGCACTTAATGTTTAATAGTCTACCATAAAATAAAGAGGAATTTCACTAAGACTGGCTGATTAGCCATATTGAAGCGTTGTTTTAAACCTGAAAACTTCTGCATACCCTTTTCGTTCAAAAGAATGAAATATATAGGAACCTCTGACGAATATTTTTTCCAATTAAAGTTTCCTCGTAATTCAAGTCCTTCTTGCCGAAATGACGAAAATATTTCATTTATTTTAATTCGACTTAGAGAAATTAATAACAAAATTATAGCACAATTTTGAAGCATAAAACGTGATTGAACGTGTTTGATTTTGGAGAAGAAAATTAAGACCAACCTCTCACGAGTAAAATTCCCAAAGATGGATTCCATCAGTTTCAACTCCTTGTCGGAAATTACACATAAAGTTTCTCAATAACTGACAAAAATTTAAATAATTTTTGAATTTATTTTTTCTTATTTATTTATTTATTTTTTATTTATTTATTTATTTATTTTTTTTTTTTTTTTGTATAATTTGTCAAAACTCACCCCACCCTAATAAACCAAATAACCATTAAAAAATGTTTGCGTTTGTTTTGTTTTACTTTTCGGCATCTTATATAATCTCATATGTTTGTTGGTTTGCTTGTTGTTGTTGTTGTTATTTCACTTTCTCGCCTTTATTATTGTTTAATCTTCACTTCTGTTTCATTTCTCATTTTGAAAATGACTTTCGTTGTTTTTAAAGCCTCCGTAAAAAGTAAATATAACGTCATTCGAGCGTTTTAAGACAAGTTTTCTTTGCTAAGCTATGATGATATGATACGATTATCGCACCCACACAAATACACACTTTTGGTGGAGAGGAGGTGTGGAATCTTGGGAACCAATAAGCGGACCAAAGGCCAAATGTTTGGACTAGAAGGTTTGTTAAAAAACGTTATGAATGCTGATAGTGGTTCAAAAGTATGAGGTATTGAAAAATATTTTCAAAATTTATTTGAAACGGTTCGAAAAATTATTGTTCGCTTTAGAAGACCTTTCCACTCCTGAAATAATTGCCACAGATTTAAATGTAACATAAATTCGAAAATTTATTGAAATATTTGTAAACGAATTTATGAACCGGTTATAAAATCGATTTAATATACAAGAAATGGGTTTAGACACCTATTGATGTGTAATTTATTCTATAGTCCCAATTTACATTGGGCGAGTTTACTTGCGGCAATTGTCATTTTGTAGGAGAGAGAGGTGAGGCATATGGTAAACCTTTGCCTCTCAGCACCCTCTCTCACCTAGAAACTGACAATTGCCGCAAGTAAACTCGCCTAATGTAAATTGGGACATATATTTTTCTATAAACATTTAATGAATTTTAACAAATTTTGGAACCCAATTGCAAAACTTTAAATCGGTTATGGCTGCGGTTTTCGCGTAAATGTACCGGTTTCCCACATAAAAGTAACGGGTTTAAATATCTTGGAATGAGAAATTTTTCATAAATTTGGATTTCAAATATTTTTAAAGCTGAATTTAGGAATTTATAAACGGTTTTAAACCGGGTGTCATATAAAATATTTATGAGAAAACTTTGATAAAATTAATATTTATTATCATTAGAGTGATTTTTGAATAATTTTGTAAACGACTATATAAATTTATAGGCGGTTCTAAACCCGAGTTTCACATAAAAGTAACAGGTTTAGACAACTATTAATAATAAAACTTTAATAAATTTATTATTTATTACCTTATAATAGATTTCAAATACATTTCAAATCGAATTGACGGATTTATAACCGGTTCTAAACCGGGTTTCACATAAAACTAACGGATTTAGGCATGCATTTTTGGGATATAATTGCAATAAATTTGGATACAATTGTTATTTATTATCATTAGAGGGATTTTGAACCGACTATACGAATTTATAATCGGTTATAGAACCGGTTTCACACAATTCCTTTCAAAGTTTAGGCAACCATTGATGAGAAAACTTTAACAAAAAATTATTAATTATTAGCTTATGAAAGATTTAAACTACGTTTTGAACCGAATTGAAGAATTTACAACCGGTTCTAAACCCGGGTTTCACATACAAGTAACATGTTTAGTCATCTTTGGTTGCGATAATTGTAATAATTTTTTTATTTATTAGCATTAACGGGATTTTGCATAGTTTTGGAATAGACTATACGAATTTATAACCGGTTATAGAACCGGGTTTCACATAAAAGTAACGGGTTTAGACAACTATTGATGGATTAACGTCACTATTTTTTATGACCAGAGTGCTTTTATAACTTTGGAACTGATTTTTTACGAATTTATATCCGGATTTAAAATCGGGTTTAGACAACTATTCCTGAGAGAACTTCAATAATTGTGTTTTTATTATCTGGTAATGGAATTTCGTATCTTTTGAACTGAATTTAAAACCGGGTGTAGACATTTTGACCCGGTTATAGAACCGGGTTTCACATAAAAGTAACGGGTTTAGACAACTATTGATGGAGAAACGTCGCTATTTTTTATGACCAGAGTATTTTTATAACTTTGGAACTGATTTTTTACGAATTTATATCCGGATTTAAAATCGGGTTTAGACAACTATTCCTGAGAGAACTTCAATAATTGTGTTTTTATTATCTGTAATGGAATTTCGTATCTTTTGAACTGAATTTAAAACCGGGTGTAGATATTTTGACCCGGTTATAGAACCGGGTTTCACATAAAAGTAACGGGTTTAGACAACTATTGATGAGAAAACTTATTTTTTATGACTAGAGTATTTGTTTATATCTTTGGAACTGATGTTTAACGAATTTATATCCGGATTTAAAATCGGGTTTAGACAACTGCTCCTAAGAGAACTTCAATAAATGTGTTTTTATTATCTGTAATGGGATTTCGTATCTTTTCAACTGCATTTAAAACCGGGTGTAGATATTTTGACCCGGTTATAGAACCGGGTTTCACATAAAAGTAACGGTTTTAGACAACTATTGATGAAATTGCTTTAATAACATTGTTATTTAATACCTTATGAGAGATTTCAAATACGTTTTAAACCGAATTAAAGAATTTATAATCGGTTCTGAACTCGGGTTTCACATAACAGTAACGAGTTTAGGAATCTATTGTTGGGATAGTTGCAATAAATTTGTTATTTATTATCATTGGAGTGATTTCAAATAGGTTTGGAATTTAATATATAAAGTTATATGAAACCGGTTTCATATAATTTTTTCGGATATTTGCTGTTTGTTATCACTAGAGGGATTTTATATATCATTGGAACTGGCATTACGAATTTAAAACCGGGTTTAGACAACTACTGATGACTAAAACGTTAATGAAAATAGGTTTTTATTATCATTAGTGGGATTTCGTATCTTTTTGACCCGGTTATAGAACCGGTTTTCACATAAAATTACCGGATTTACACAACTATTGTTGGAATATTTGTGGAATAGTGGAATTTTCAACCGTATTTCAAAATTTCTAACCGGTTATAACACCAGGTTTGGTTATAGAACCGGTTATAGAACCGGTTTTCACATAAAATTACCGGATTTACACAACTATTGTTGGAATATTTGTGGAATAGTGGAATTTTCAACCGTATTTCTAAATTTCTAACCGGTTATAACACCAGGTTTGGATAAAATTTACGGGTTTAGATAAGTATTGATATGAAAATTTTGATAAATTCGTTATTTAATATTATTAGAAAGATTTCCAATACCGATGGAACTGAATTTATAACCGGTTATGGAAATATTATAGCCGGATTTTTTTGTCTTAAATTAAATTCGTCCATCATTAATGACACAGGTGACCATTCTGCACGGATGATTGTCGATGACAGTTGAAATATTGGAGGAAAGAGGAATAAACGAGTTGTATTAAATAATAAAAATATGATTGAAACGCGTGTCATATAAGTAATATTAACAGAAATTATTCGACGTATGCGTTATATTTTATTTCAATATAAAGTATACGGTCAAAAGAGGTCAAAATTTTCTATAATGTCAAATAAGAAAAAAGTATTTCATTTTTAATTTAGGTTTCACTGTACCACACTTAAAATTTTCCCCCCAACCCTCTTTAAGTTGGCAAAAAATAATTTTTAAAATAAATATTATCATTATTAAGAGATTTCTTTTTTGTTTTGCCCTCTTCACACTCTGATCCATTTGATGTTTGCCGATATTTACACCCGGCAGCAACATTTGTTTCGGTTTTTTTTTTTTTTTTTTGTTTGTTTTACTTATTTATTTATTTTGAAGTGGAAAGTCGTCTCCTCTTCACAGTTTTGTGATAATTTTGATGAACTGTTCAAAATTGTAAACATCATCGTGTGTGGTAGATAGGTAACACGCAATCATAGAAGGTATATATGGATTTGTTATGTGCCGAAGAAAAAGGAGAAAGGAAATTGTTATCATGCCAAAAAAAAACAAAACTATGTTTTACAGTAGGGTGTGTATTAGGGATTGTAAAGATTTTTGTTGGTGATTACAATGTTGTGCTTGAAGATATAACATGCAATATATGTTGGAAGGAAGGGCTTGTCGTAATGAAAAAATATGACATTAAGGTGGGACGCAGTTATCTTCAGAAGAAAAAAATTAATATGGAAAGATTTCCTTTGATTCCAAAAATCGAATACCTATCTTATGGGTATATTTTTAGAAGACAATATGGATAGATCTTCACAAGTTCTTGGTAAAGATCAAGTATAAACTTTGATGAGGGCTTAAAGTTAAAGGCGAAGTTATTTTCGTCTTCTATGGACTCCAAAAAAACGGAATTGGTATTTCAGAACCGCCGAATAATTTTTAATTATCCATTAGAGATAGATAACCTGAACACATAACCTGATAACCTGATTCACATATTTAACAACTTGGCTGCATTAATTTAACATTAAAGACAATTTTCATATTTTTTCTAAATAGATTTTAGTTAATTATTTTCAGTTTTGTGGTGGACATATGCCGTATACTTTATGTTCAAATACAATATAACACATGCGCATCCCAGAAATTTATATTAATATTACTTATACGACACCTCTCATCATATTTTTTTATACCCTCAGCCTTTAGGCTAAGGAGGGTATATACACTTTGATACGATAACAAGTAAAAAAGTGTCAGTCGGCTTTGCCGACAGATATATACCCTCAACCAATGTGAAACGAAACTTTTACCTCCGGACAGATCGAATGTATTTAAGGTCTCTTCAGAATTTTGTGGCCCTTTTTGGACATTTGAACTTGCGGACAAAAATGTGGATCAGGAATTTACTGCACTCAGACACAAATGTTGAACTTTTGTAGGGCAGGAACCCTAGAGAGGACCGATATGGGCCATTTTAGAAGTTAAACTAAATTTTGATAAAATATTAGGCGATCCAAAGTTTGGACCAAATTGGTTGCCCCATTCAAGTGATGTCGTCCTAGCATTTTAGTGAAATTTTTTAAATATTGGGGAGAAAGTTGTGGACCGGTATTGCCCATGAAACTAAGTTTGAATATAATATGACGAAGACCAAATGTTGGACCAAATCGGTTGAAATGTTCGAGAGTTATCGTGTTCTCCGACCGCCACATATGGTGGCATAGGGGTTTTTTACACCTTTCTGGTTGTTTTCCCAAGAGATATGGACTTGCCCCTGAAAAAACTTTTACCGTCGTAATGGAGGTAGCGAATGCAAATCGCTTCAACAAAAAGTGATTCGAGAGCAGGTCTTAAAGCGATCTTGTCCGAAGTTTTGTGTGGGCGTACCAGAAGGAGTAGACAAATATAGTCCATATGCGAACCTGATCTATATCTGGTAGATATATTAGGATGTACAAAGTATGAATTACATCGGTCACTCCCTTCAAGAGTTATCGTGCGCAAAATTTTGCAGAACATATTTGAAGTTTTGTGGGGAAGGTACCTGAAGGAGTGGACCGATATAGCCCATCTTCGAATTTAAACTATGTTTTGATAAAATATTACGAAGGCCAAATTTTGGACCGAATCGACTGATCCGTTCGAGAGTTATCTTGCGCTCCAACCACTACATTAGGTGTCATAGGGGCTTTTTGCAACTTTCCGGCCATTTTCTCAGGAAGTATGGACTTGCCCCTGATGAAACTTGTACCGTCGTATGGGGGGAAGGGAATACAAGTTGCTGCAACCAAAAACAAAGCGATTCGAGAGCAGGTCCTTAACTGAACTTATCCGAAATTTTATGTGGGAGGTACCCGAAGGAGTGGGCCGATTGAGTCCATATTTGAACCTCATCTAAGTCTCGTAAAAATTTCACGATGTGCAAAGTATGGACCAAATCGGTTACTCCCTTCAAGAGTTATCGTGCCCACAAATTTTCCGAACATTTTAGAACTTTTGTGGGGGAGGTACCCGAAGGGGTGGACCGATATCGCCCATCTTCGAACTTAAACTAAGTTTGGACAAAATATTACGAAGGCCAAATTTTGGACCGAATCGGTTAATCCGTTCGAGAGTTATCGTGCGCTCCAGCCAGCAGGACAGACAGACAGACAGACGGACGGACATGGCTAGATCGACTCCAAATTGTCTGAAACACATTTCGTCCAAACATACTTGAGGTCTAAAACCATTATTTCGATGAGGCACATTTTCATCGTATCAAAGTGTATATACCCTCCTTAGCCTAAAGGCTGAGGGTATAAAAATGTGCCTCATCGAAATAATGGTTTTAGACCCCAAGTACGTTTGGACGAAATGTGTTTCAGACAATTTGGAGTCGATCTAGCCATGTCCGTCCGTCTGTCTGTCTGTCCTGCTGGCTGGAGCGCACGATAACTCTCGAACGGATGAACCGATTCGGTTCAAATTATGGCTTTCGTAATATTTTTCCCAAACTTAGTTTAAGTTCGAAGATGAGCTACATCGGTCCACTCCTTCCGATACCTCCCCCACAAAAGTTCGAAAATGTTCGGAAAGTTTGTGCGCACGATAACTCTTGAAGGGAGTGACCGATTTGGTCCATACTTTGTATAGCGTAAACTTTCCACCAGAGTAATATGAGGTTCCAATATGGACTCAATCAGTCCACTCCTTCGGGTAGCTCCCACACAAAATTTCGGAAAAGTTCAGTTTAGGGCCATCTCTCGAATCGCTTTGATTTTAGTTTTAGCGACTTGTATTCACTGCCCTCCATACGACGGTATAAGTTTCATCAGGGGCAAGTCCATACGTCCTGAGAAAATAGCCTAAAAGTTGAAAAAACCCCTATGACACCGTGTGAGGTGGTTGGAGCGCAGGATAACTCTCGAACGGATCTGCCGATACGGTCCAAAATTTGGGCTTAGTAATATTTTGTCCAAACATAGTATAAGTGTGAAGATAAGCCATATCGGTCCACTCCTTCAGGTACCTCCCCCACAAAAGTTCAAAAATGTTCGGAAAAATTGTTTGTACGGTAACTCTTGAAGGGAGTGGCCGAATTGATCCATACGTTACACATTCTAATATATCTACCAGATATAGATCAGGTTCGAATATGGATTATATTTGTCCACTTTATCCAGTACCTCCCACACAAAATTTCGGATAAGTTCACTTTAAGACCTGATATCGAATCACTTTGATTTTTGTTGAAGCAAAAATGGTAAAAGTTTTTTTAGGGGAAGTCCATACTTCTTGAGCAAACAGCCCGATTAATGTAAAAACCCCCTATGGCACCATATGTTATGGCTGGAGATCCACTTCCATAACTGTCAATGTCGATCCATTCCTTTTAGTATCTCCTCCGCAAAACGTTTGATCTTTAATCCCAATCAAAATTTTTATCGTTTCAAACGCCCAAAATTTTTAAAACGCCCTAAATAAATACATATTTTGGGAAAACATTTTTCAATATACACAGGCTGAGGGTATATCTCTGTCAGCAAAGCCGACTGATACTTTTTTACTATATTAGAATTCTGTTCCTTTAAAACTCAATTTTGTGACAGAACTCTCCCCTTCTATAACAAGGAGGAGGAGTCTTCATAGAACACTTTTCCAGAAGGTCTTTTACCTCTACCCATCTAATTACTTTCAAAACCCCATTTAAAATACAATGTGGGCCAAGCAAAACACAGCTTTTTGGATAACAAAAAAGAGATAAGCTGGAAGAAAACTTTCATTTGTAAAAGTTACTCCTAAAGAGCTAATCTTTAAGTCTCTCTCCCATGAGAAATGTCTAATATTTCGTTTTATGCCTGAAAACTACACTTCAGTAGCCTGCCACTTTTTTTGCTAAGGTGTTTTAGCATTTTTTTTCTTAAATTATATTTTTGGGCCAAAAGAAGACAAGCTACGGGAAACTTTATTTGGCAAAGTGACTCCTTACAAGTTGCTCTTCAAGCCACTCTCATATAAGAAACGACTTAAACTACGGTTTGGGAATTTAAACTTTCCCATCATTTGGAAGCACTTCTTTTAAAATTTTTTTAAGATTTTTTTTTGTTATTTATTCAAAAAGGGGAGTGTAGGGCCAAAAGGAGGCAAGCTGGCGACAAACCTTACTTCGCTAAATTACTCCTTAAGACTTAATCTCTAAGTCACTCCCACATCAGAAACGTCTAAATTATCGTCTTGAGCCTGAAAACTGTGCATCATTTGGATATCTCTTCTTCTAAGGAATTTGTTGCTGATTTTTTTTGGAAATTGATGTTTTGGGCCGAAAGGAAGCAAGCTGGCGCGGGACTTTCTTTGGCAAAGTTTATCCTAATGAGCTGCTTTTTGAGTCACTCTTGCATAAGAAACGTCCAAAGTTATGTTTTGTACCTCAAAAATGCATATAATATGTGTGAGAATTATTTAAAAAAAAACATTTTGTTGACAACTTTGTTAAAGCAAAATTTTGGACCAAATTTAGGTAGCCTTGGGGTGAACTTTATGAGGCAAAGTTGCTACTAAGCATCTGTTTTCTAAGTCACTCCCACATCAAAAACGTTTAACTCGACGTTTTCTGCCACAAAACTGCACTTCAATTTGTTGATGTTTTTTTTAAAGCAAGATTTGGACCGAAATGAGGTAGGCTGGGGGTGAACTTTATGGAGCAAAGTTGCTCCTATGCAGCTGTTTTTTAAGTCACTCCCATATCAAAAATGTCTAAATCGACGTTTTTTGCCTGAAAACTGCACTTCAGTAGGCTGATAGCTTTTCTAAGTATTGTTTTTGCTACTTCATCTTAAAAGGATGTTTTGGACAAAAAGAAGGAGATCTGGCGGGCAACTTTATTTAACAAAGTTACTAGAGTTGCGTCGTTCATGAACGAACCGGCTCAAAGGAACGATTCCGTGAAAAGAACGAACGGATCCGTATCCAGCTCATTCTTTTATATCGTTCATTTAGATCCCCGATGGACGAGTCATTGCTGCTTACAAAATTAGCAGCATTGGTTTTGCAGTCAAACTCTAAACAAACGCTGCCTTAGCGCAAACAGCACAAATTTCCACACAAAACAAACAATGATTCAGAGAGCTACTCTCGCTCAGTAACTCACCTCATTCAGTAGCACATCTCGGTCATATCTTTCTTTTGCATCATTCGTTCATCTGGTTCTTTCATATCAAAACCACCACTACGTTCAGAAACAAAACCACCCCCATTAGCACACAAACAAGCAAGTAACACAACAGTTGTGTCATTCGTGAACGAACATTTTCAAAAGAACGATTCGGTGAAAAGAACGACGGAGTCATATGCAGCAGAGAACGAACGACTTTAAAAGAAAATAATACAGTCAAATGTATTGTTGAACGAAAAAGAGCCAACGAACGAAGTAAACGACCCGGATCTTTTTGGTGAACGGAATGAAAAAGATCGATCCGCTCAATGAACGAGATTGCCCAACACTAAAAGTTACTTCTAAGGTGTTACTCTCAAGTCACACTCACATAAGGAACGTCCAAAGCTTTATTTTGTAGCTTAAAACCGAGCTGCACTTTGGTAAAATGTTTTCTAGGTCAACATTTTCCCGATTTCTTTTAAAAAAAAGATTTCAGCATCTAGAAGCTGCTGTAGGAGGGCAAGTTGTGTGGCAAAAATATTCTCAGAAGTTTTCTCAAGATTTATTACTGCCTCACCAAAAGTGTATGATAAATTTTTACGCCCAAAACGACGCTTAACTGAGGGGTCAAATCTTTGAAGCAATAATTTTTTGTGTAATCTCTTGAAAAGGGTTTTGAACCTCAACCTGTGGAGATAATGGGTTGTGATATCTACAAAAATTATTCCTAAAGATATACTCTACATTTCATCCTAACACATAAAACGCCTCAAGTGACATATTATCCACCAAAATATCACTTCAATCAGGAGGTCATTCTTTAAGCCATATTTTTCATCAGAAGGAAAGGAAGCCTTGTTTTTGTCGTTAAGGAATCAAGGTGAAACAAAACATTTTCTGGAAAACTTACTCATGTGGATACTCTTTATGTTACTCTCAAGAGATGAATTGGTATTTATTGGCAGCCTGAATCTCTTTTAAAGCACAAAAATGTCTATTGCTTCCAAATATTTGAATAACTTTGTAATTTAATATAAAAAATACCCAATAGCCCTTATGGCGTATGACTATTATTAATTACCTTTAATTGGGAGCGTATGAGTATTTTGTTTATTTTATTTTAAATTAATTATACGCCACCATATCAAAATTAGATTTTAATTAATTTTTGTAATTCCTTTAAAAGAAAGTTTTCAGCATCAGGAAGCTGTTGTAGAAAGAAAAGTGGTGTTACAAAAATATTCTTGGAAGTTTCCTCAACATTTTTTTCTCGAATGTCTCCATAAGGCTTTTGATGTGTACTTTATTATTTCCTGAATCTATTACAAACCACAAAACTTTGTTCCAAATATTTGAATCATTTCGTAATGTTATGTAAAAATTTATCAATCAGCCCTTGTGTCGTATGACTATTTTTAATTCCCTTTACTTGGGAGCGTATGCTTATTGGTTATTTTAATTTTAAAATAATCATACGCCCACTTATTCAAATTGGAATGTTAAAAATTATGGAATTTTTCAAATTTCCCATAAATTAATAAAAATTTTCAAATAATTATTAAAAATTTAAATATAACTGATTTCGACCCTTTCTGAAAGAAAGGATGTTTTTATAGACACTTTCTGAAGTAAAGGGTGCTTCTATAGACCCTTTCTGAAATAAAGGGTGCTTCTATAGACCCTTTCTGAAATAAAGGGTGCTTCTATAGACCCTTTCTGAAATAAAGGGTGCTTCTATAGACCCTTTCTGAAATAAAGGGTGCTTCTATAGACCCTTTCTGAAATAAAGGGTGCTTCTATAGACCCTTTCTGAAATAAAGGGTGCCTCTAAAGACCCTTTATGAAATAAAGGGTGCCTCTAAAGACCCTTTATGAAATAAAGGGTGCTTCTATAGACCCTTTCTGAAATAAAGGGTGGCTCTAAAGACCCTTTATGAAATAAAGGGTGCTTCTATAGACCCTTTCTGAAATAAAGGGTGCTTCTGTAGACCCTTTCTGAAATAAAGGGTGCTTCTATAGACCCTTTCTGAAATAAAGGGTGCTTCTATAAACCCTTTTTGAAATAAAGGGTGCTTCTTTAGACCCTTTATGAAATGAAGGGTGCTTCTTTAGACCCTTTATGAAATAAAGGGTGCTTCTTTAGACCCTTTATGAAATAAAGGGTGCTTCTATAGACCCTTTCTGAAATAAAGGGTGCCTCTAAAGACCCTTTATGAAATAAAGGGTGCTTCTTTAGACCCTTTATGAAATAAAGGGTGCTTCTATAATTTATTATAACAAGTGTCAGGAATGCTTTTGAATATTTCTGGAACTTTAAAGGTATTTGAACAAGTCCCTTAAACTTCTGTAGAGTATATTATTCTTGCTTGTTCTTTTTTTAAAACTTCAACATTTTTCCTTTGCCCCAAATCCTTTAAGAATTTTCTAATTTAATCTAAAAATGTCTCTACCAGCCTTGGGGTTGTATGACTATTTTTAATTCCCCTTTACGTGGGGTGCGTATAATTATTATTTTCATTTTATTTAAAATTAACAATAATTATACGCAACCTCATTCCATTTTGGGGTCTTCACAAATTATGGAAATTTTTTTTGTTTGCAAACTCTTCCACAAATTAATACAAAAAAATAATAATCACGTTGTTGTGATTACGTTGTTTTTTTTTTTATAATGCTGTAATAAAAACAAAGCCACACCAAAACAACAACAACAATAACAACAAAACTAGCCGACCGACAAAAGCCATTAAAAAACATGTTAATGTGAAAAATTAAATTGAAAGTGATTGCAAAATCATCTATAAAATATACGCTGCGCTACGGTTTACCCCCCACTCCCCAACACCCCTGTGACCTACTTACAGTGGCACTACAAGAGCGCGCATACCACCACAAACACAGAAAACGGAACAAACATTCAAACAAACAACAAAAAATACTAGAATACTTGTTTTTGTTTTTTATTTTGTTGCGTTGAATTAAAATCCAACAACATTGTAAAAAATCTATTGAATGTTACAGCAACAACAACAACGATGCCATTAGCAGTAATAACAATTACCCACTTTTTCCACAAACAGCAATTTTTCTTTTAATCCCCTATCATCTTCTCTCACTTTTTTCTTCTTGTGTGAAATGTAATATTTCCTTTATTTTTCCCATCATTTCTCTTGAGGTAGTTAGAGAGCCACTCTCTGTATATGTGTGTAACTCTGTGCCTTTCTGTGTGTGTGTGTGGCTGTTGTGTAAGTTTATAACCATGTTAAGTGATGGCTTTGGTGTCCCACTTTTTGATACTGTCCTTGACCTACTCCACACTCAATATCGACAATAAAATAACACAACACTAAACAAGCCAAAAGCAAAGCAAAGCACGACGACAATCAGCAACCAAGCCAATACCCAACACCACACCACACCATTCATTCTGCCATCCATCCATCTATCCACCAAAACAACCAACCAACCTAACGCCATGCTGCCTAGGTTTTTACCAAGCTTTTGGAGCTCTTATTTTGTTAAAAAAAAAACCCAAACAAATAAAACAAGAAATCTAAAAAGAGTTTAGAAGAGTTTGCCAACATCCATAGAAACCATTCGAGAAGAAAGTCTTGCTCCCAAAGAGATGGATGGCAGAAGAGAGCCAAAGAGTTTTGCAATGAAAATGAAAGTAAATTCCAATTAAGGCCTAACAAATAATTTACACTTTTCTCTACTCATGTTGTTGTTATTTTTTCTAACATTAGAAAGCTTTTTTCGTTTAGCTTTCAAAGCAAAAAGTTTACTTTCTTAACTTTCAAAGAGCAAACTACCGCAAATTGCCTAAACAATACAGAGAATTTGCCATGTTCTCTCTTCTATGTTCTCTTTTGCTCTCACCCATCCCATAGTGGTGGTGGTGATGGTATGAGTAATCATCCAAATGTATGTTGCAATACTCATACGTCATGTAACCAGTCGCCTGCCTAACGAACCACGTGTTATGTTATGTCGATGCCGTCACTCGTCGTTTTTTTTCCTCTGCCAACCGCAGCAGAGCAGCCAAGTATTTTGTAATCGTCGTCAACCTAATAATTTGTTGTGGTGTGAATGTGTGTGGATATTGTGCTAATGTTGTTTAGAGAAGAAGTTCTGTTAATGATGATGAGCAGCAACAGCCACAGCCGATGTTTGGTAATACCCTTCGCTCTTAAATTGTAATTACTCTTTTAAGTAATATTCTCTGTAATTTTGATTAACGATTGGGTAATGGGGGTAAATTTAATGATTTTTAAAATGGATTTTATAGGGGTTTTATGGCTAAATTAGGGGATTTATATATGAAGGGTTAAGGCAGTTATATTCGGTCGATTGTATTAGAACAAATGTCTTTTGCTATCTCTCGCATGTAGGTAGATAGAGGTGTAAGGTGTGAGAAGATCTCTAAAGCTGTGAGAAGATCTCTTAAAGTCCAAATACACAATGATAATCTTTTTAGAGGAAAATTCGGATCCCTATAGAAGATCGAGAACACGATGAAGGGATTTATGGAAGCCGTAATGATTATGATAAGGCCCATAGAGGTCAGGTGAACAATTTGGAACATGAAAAATAAATGAGGAGATCTCTAAAGGTCCGAAAACACAATAAAGATCAAGTCAATATACACAATGATAATCTTTTTCGAGGAGAATTAGGATCCATTTAGAGGTAGATAAAGGTGTAAGGTGTGATCTCTAAAGGCGTGAGAAGACCTCCAAAAGTCCAAATACACAATGATAATCTTTTTAGAGGAAAATTCGGATCCCTATAGAAGATCGAAAACACGATGAGGGGATTTATGGAAGCCGTAACGATTATGATAAGGCCCATAGAGGTCAGGTGAACAATTTTGAACATGAAAAATAAATGAGGAGATCTCTAAAGGTCCGAAAACACAATAAAGATCAAGTCAATATACACAATGATAATCTTTTTCGAGGAGAATTAGGATCCATTTAGAGGATCGATGAAGACATGATGGAACCCGAAATTATTATTATAAGGTCCATAGAGGTCAGATGAAAATGACAAATAATTGAGGAGATCTCTAAAGATTCGAAAACATAATAAGGATCTTGGTAGACGGTAATGAGTACCTAAATAAAAGATCGAGAACATGATGAGAGGTTTTATGGTGGCCGAAATGTTGAATATAACGCTCTACAGTCCTAGCATACAAGCTCGAAAGAATAAGAAGGAGATTTACAGGCACTCCAAGTGGTTTATAGAGGTCCGAACACACAATAAGAAACTTAGTAGACTGTAATGAGGATCTAGATAGAGGATTGAGAATTATGGAGGTCAAATTTTTTTATGATCAGGCTCTATAGGCCTAGAATGTAAGCTCGGAAGAATAATAAGGAGATGTGCAAGGATCCCAAGAGGTTTAGAGAAATCAAGAAAATGCTGAACGATTTTATAGAGTCCCAAGAATGAGCTGAGGAGGTCCAAATAGATTTTGAAGAGATGTTCGGAGAGTCAAATAGATGATGAAGCGGATTATAGAGGTCCGAATAGACGACTAGAACTTAAAAAGAATTCGAAAAATATGAAGAAAAGGCATTTTATGACCCGAACAAGTAAAAAAGTGTCAGTCGGCTTTGCCGACAGAGATATACCCTCAGCCAATGTGAAGTGAAACTTTCACCTACGGACAGATAGAATGTATTTAAGGTCTCTTCAGAATTTTGTGGCCCTTTTTGGACATTTGAACTTGCCGACAAAAATGTGGATTAGGAATTAACTGAACTTAGATACAAATGTTGAAGTTTTGTGGGGGAGTTACCCTTAGGGAGGGCCGATATGGGCCATTTTAGAAGTTAAACTACATTTTTACAAAATATTAGGAGAACCAAAGCTTGGGCCAAATTGGTTGCCCCATTCAAGTGATATAGTCCTGGCCTTTTAGTAACATTTTTTTAAATATTGGGGAGAAGTACCGGAAGTTGTGGTCCGGTATTGCCCCATGAAACCAAGTTTGGATATAATATGACGAAGACCAAATCGGTTGAACAGTTCGAGAGATATCGTGGCCGCCACATATGGTGACATAGGGGTTTTTACACCTTTCGGGCTGTCTTCCCAAGAAATATGGATTTGCCCCTGAAAAAAACTTTTACCGTCGTAATGCAGACAGCGAATGCAAGTTGCTTCAAAAAAAATCAAAGTGATTCGAAAGCAGGTCTTAAAGTGAACATGTATCCGAAATTTTGAGTGGGAGGTACCGGATGGAGTGGACAAATATGGTCCATATTTGAACCTTATTTATATCTGGTAGATATATTAGGATGTGTGAAGTATAGACCAATTCGGCCACTCCCTTCAAGAGTTGCCGTACGAACAATTTTTCCGAACATTTTGGAACTTTTGTGGGGGAGGTACCTGAAGGAGTGGACCGATATAGCCCATCTTCAAATTTAAACTATATTTTGATAAAATTTTACGAAGGCCAAATTTTGGACCGAATCGGCAGATCCTTTCGAGAATTGTCTAAACACGGTGTCATAGGCGTTTTTTTATACCTTTCAGGCTTTTTTCTCAGAAAGTATGGACTTGCCCCTAATGAAACTTGTGCCGTTGTATGGGGGTAGTCAATACAAGTTGCTAAAACAAAAATCATAGCGATTCGAGAGCAGGTCCTAAACTGAACTTATCCGAAATTTTGTGTGGGAGGTACCTGAAGGAGTGGGCCGATTAAGTCCATATTGGAACCTCAGAACCTAAGTCTGGTAGACATTTCACGATTTGCAAAGTATGGACCAAATCGGTTACTACCTTCAAGAATTATCGTGCGCACAAATTTTCCGAACATTTTCGAACTTTTGTGAGGGAGGTACCGGAAGGAGTGGACCGATATAACTCATCTTCGAACTTAAACTAAGTTTGGGCAAAATATTACTAAAACCAAATTTTGGACCGAATCGGTTCATTCGTTCGAGAGTTATCGTGCGCTCCAGGCAGCCAGACAAACAGACAGAGGGACGGGCATGGCTAAATCAACTCCAAATTGTCTGAAACACATTTCGTCCAAACATACTTGGGGTCTAAAACCCATTATTTCGATGAGGCACATTTTGCCCGTATCGTTAGCAAAAATGCTGAGGATATAAAGATAATGCCTTTTTTGGCCCGAAAAAAAATGATGGAGAGGTCTAATGAGGTCGGAATAGGCATTGATTGAGGTTTACAAGGTTATGATAGCTGATGGATAGGTCTATAGAGAGGATCGAAAATATGTTGAGAAGGTCTGAATATACCACTAGGAGGTATATAGAAGCCGGAATAAATGTGGAACGTACGAAGAGATGGCCAAGGGGTCCATATAGACCCAAATAGATAATGAGAAGGTCCATAGAGGTACGAATGTAAGATAAAGAGTACCTCAGATGATGAAGAGGAATAAATGATAAGGGGTTTTAAAATATTATGACAAGATTTATAGAAGTTCGGAAAAATTGTGGAGGTCTATAGAGGTCTAAATATTTGACTAGGTGACAAGTTCAAGGCGCTCAAACAGGGCTAAATAGAGAGGAGAGGAGGTCCATAGAGGTTACAATATGAGTTAAAGAGGATTTTTGGGACGAAGAGGCATTGAGGGACCCAAGTCTATAAAGTGGTCTGTATATTGTGACCCGAATAAATGATAGGGGGTCTGAAGGAGACGGAATAAATGAATAAAGGCCACGAGGATATTTCTCTCATATCCATGAGTGCAGCACGTCTCTACATTAAGCTTAATGATATAGGTCTAGTCCGAACCACAAAACTTGTAGAGAAGATTTACATGGCTGAAAATACTCAAGAAATGTAAGCCAATATAAACTGAGGGTTTGTTTTTGTCACCGCTGAAAACTTGCTGGCCTTCTACAAGTGTACCTTCTGGACTTCTGTGAGAAAACCTTTTTTTCTTCTAGAAAAAGTGAAGATCTTCTAGTCTTCTATGAGAAGATCGTTTGGCCTTATTGCGAAGACCATCCGACCTTCTATCACAAGACCATCTGATCTCTATAAGAAGACCGTCTGATCTTCTATAAGAAGATCTTCTTGCCTTTTACGAGAAGTCAATCTGACCTTCTAGAGCAAAACTTCTGGCTTTCTATGAGAAGATCTTGGAATACCAGAAAATCTGGTTTATTAAGAACCCGTGTATGCAGAAGCTATTTAGATACCCAATTAGAGGCTGATCCAGAAATTCTGCTTTATTAAGAACCCGGGTATATAGAAGCTATTAAGACACCCAATTACAAGCTAGGGAAGTCTTTATAGGTTCGAGTAAATTATAAGATGGTCTATAAAGTCCCTAATAGATGGTAAGGAGGTTGGGCATCAAGTGTCTCTTAGATAAAGGAGAGGATAGGGATATATTTGTGCTACCGTGTATAATACATAGTGAGGAGAATTAAAGAATTCCGAATAAGTGATGAGAAGCTTATAGAGACCCAGAAATATGAAGAGGTTCGTATAGGTAGGATGAGGTAGTCTGTGAAGGTCCGAGTAGAAGCGATTTATAGGTTCGACTAAGTGATATGCTGGCCCATAAAGGCCCTAATGGCTGTTAGGCATGTTCAAGGAAGTCGTTAGTGGGCATAATTAACAGATTTTAGGGCGTCCAAACAGACGATAAGCTGGACTTTAAGGTCGTAGGCGCAAAATCACAAAAAAGAACGTTATTGAAGTCCGGAAAAATGTTGAACTAATAAGAGCATTCTAGACGATCGGAAAGACTATCGTCTATGAAAAAAAGGTTGAAAACGTTTGTATAGTTGATAGGGAGGCCTACGAGACGTCCGAGTGAACGATGAACAGGTCTTTGTGATGATAATAAGATATATTAGAGGTTCAAATAAAAAATGAAAAAAAGTCCAAAACGTCCATATAATTCATAAGGAGGCCTATAGTTGTAGCAACCAGGGGCTAACGATACCTTTAAAGATACTAGTAAAAAAAAGTATAGCTTCCAATGGAACATAAACATGTCTTTAGAGGTGAGAATTCAAGGTTCGTGTAATACTGATAACACTAATAGTTAATGAAGATTTTAAAACAATCCGAATTGATCATGAGCAGTTCTAAAAATGGTCGCATAGAACATGTGGGAACATTGTAGTGGTCTGGAAATCTAATGAGCATTAGGGCTCTCTAATTAATTTCCTATCTCACCTGATTGTGTCAATAAGTTGTGGATTATGTAATTTCAACTGAATTTTCTCTCAAACATTTGAATTTAGGGTCACCAAGGCGTATACATGTTGACAATATGTATACGCCACCAAAGCCCAAATAATCTTTAGCAATCATACACCCTATTGTTCCACTAAAACATATGGTTATTTTTGACAGCATAACTAATTTTTATTTAAATTTTTTTTCGGATTCATTAATACGATTCTCTAACATATTTTCGATAAAATTAAAATTCTTAAAATTCTCTTCGGTAATCAGCGAAATTTGCAGCTAAGTTTGCAGCCAAATTAAAGTTGTGACTAAGTCCTACCTATAGTAACAGTGTTGTCAACTTTTATTGATACTTTTTATTTATTTTGTCGTTAACCAAAAATGAGTTCAAGTATTCCATAACAGATCAGACTTTCTCAGGCAGTGGTAGCACCGCATAATGTCTGAAATATTCATGTTAATTTTGGGTGAAATTTTCCTAAGGTTTGGAGAATTTTTTAAGGTCTATCAGAGTTTGAAACACCGATTTTTTTATTGAATTGAATTGAATTGTAGATTCGCAATGATGAGGAATTTAACTACCACGGGTTACGGAACAATTGTCAATTGTCATGTTTAAAGCCTAAACATTTCCCTCGATCGAAACCTTGATTTTTGTTCTTTCAAATAAATATGGCTTCTTAAAATATTCTTAAAATTATTATAGCTCTGATCACGCTTAACAAAAATATTTCTTTCTTTCATTTTTGCTCCCTTTTTAATTTATTTCAGTTAAATTTTTTATTTGATAAAAATTTTTAAAAGAAGTCCTCGTGGATATTTAACAATGGTTTTTGGTGGCCTGCAAAGGCCTCGGGGATTTTTATAAACGTTTTTAGAGGCCTCGTGGATTTTTAAAAATATTTTTGGAGGCCTCGTGGATTTTTAAAAATATTTTTAGTGACCTCCAAAGCTTTGTGGATTTTTTTAGATTTTTTAGTGGTCTCCAAAGGCTTTGTGATTTTTTTTTTACATTTTTAGTGGTCTTCTAAGGCTTTGTGGATTTTTAAAAATATTTTTATAATCCCAAAAGGCCTCGTGGATTTTTAAAAATATGTTTAGAGGCCCCAAAGGTCTCGTTGAGTTTTGAAAACATTTTAGAGGCCCCAAAGGACTCGTAGATTTTAATAAAATATTTTCAGTGGCCTCCAAAGGCTTCGCGGATTTTTAAAATTTTTTTAATGACCTCCAA
>NW_027411977.1:225379376-225449376 GCF_047663935.1 Musca autumnalis | reverse complement strand
ATTTTTTAAAATATTTTTGGAGGCCTCGGGGATTTTTTAAAATATTTTTGGAGGCCTCGTGGATTTTTTAAAATATTTTTGGAGGCCTCGTGGATTTTTAAAAATATTTTTGGAGGCCTCGTGGATTTTTTAAAATATTTTAAGGCCACCTACAAAGGCTCGTGGATTTTTAAAAATATTTTTGGAGGCCTCGTGGATTTTTTAAAATATTTTAAGGCCACCTACAAAGGCTCGTGGATTTTTAAAAATATTTTAAGGCAACCTACAAAGGCTCGTGGATTTTTAAAAATATTTTAAGGCCACCTACAAAGGCTCGTGGATTTTTAAAAATATTTTAAGGCCACCTACAAAGGCTCGTGGATTTTTAAAAATATTTTTTAAGGCCACCTACAAAGGCTCGTGGATTTTTAAAAATATTTTTTAAGGCCATCTACAAAGGCTCGTGGATTTTTAAAAATATTTTTAAGGCCACCTACAAAGGCTCGTGGATTTTTAAAAATATTTTTTAAACCCATCCAAAGGCATCGTGGATTTAAAAAAACTGATCTAGTTTCTTGGCAAATTTTCCATAGAAAATCCGTTAAAGTTCCCTGACAAATTTTCTACGAAAAAGCCTAATAATGGACTTCCACATAATAGTCTATGGTGCGTATAACTATTGTCAGCACTTATACGTCCATTAGTATCTATTAATTTATCTATTAATTTATCTATTAATATTAGTCATACGCACTTATGTACCTCCTCAAGCTTTTCAACGTTTATTTTAATACCTTTTATCCTTTTTGTATGCTTTTTTAATAGCAAATGATTTAAAACAAAGAAACTGCAATGAATTTTTCTGCATTTTATGGTAATTATTTCGAGTCGAGTGTATTTATACAAACATGCATACATTTTTTATTAGCTTAGTATGTACATTTGTACTTGTACGAGTACATACATATGGAAAATCGGTCATTGTAAATGTGTGTGTAAATATTGTAAATATACTACGAGAATGTCGTTTTTATGGGGTGGAAATATGTGGGACATTTTATATTGTTGCACATTATTCTGCTATTGTGAAAGTGTTTTTTCTTTTGTTTTTCTGCTCTTGTTTTTATATCTCTACAAAAAAGGAGGTCAACACTGCCTTTTTTGCTCGGTGACAAACAATTTTCATTGTCATCAAAACACAAACATGAATGCCAAGAAGCTAAAACACAAAAAAGCAAAAAGAAAATGAAACAAATAAAACAAAATGTTCTCAATTGGCGAATTTCAAACAATTGGCCATTGTTGCGTATGCTTTATAAAAAATATAAATAGTTATTAACAGTTATACGCTCCCAATGAACTTCTATTAAAATAACTTATACGTCACAGTAGACAAAACGATTTTTTAGAATATTTTTCAGGTGTTCTAAGCGAAATTTAGAATTTTTTATTTTTTACCTAGAAGTGAGACCAGTTTTTATAAAACTTTTACCTTGCAGAGAGGCCAGGGGTTCTATAGACATTTTGCTTAGGGAAGAGACCAGATTTTCTATAATTTGGCCTAGATTGTAATCCTGGTTTTCTAGATAAAATTTACATACAATCGGGGTCAGCTTTCTTAAGGATCGATGCTAGGTTTTCTATAAAAAATTTGTTTAAGATTTTCTATGAACATTTTACCTAGAAAATACACCAGATTTTTATATGAAAAAATTGACTAGAAACTACGCCTAATTTTCTATAGAAAATATGCCTAGGAACTAGGAGAGTATTTCATGTGAATTTTTAAAAATATTTTTCGTGGCCTCCAAAGGCCTCGTGGATTTTTAAAAATATTTTTCGTGGCCTCCAATGGCCTCGTGGATTTTTAAAAATATTTTTCGTGGCCTCCAATGGCCTCGTGGATTTTAAAAAATATTTTTCGTGGCCTCCAAAGGCCTCGTGGATTTTTAAAAATATTTTCGTGGCCTCCAAAGGCCTCGTGGATTTTTAAAAATATTTTTCGTGGCCTCCAAAGGCCTCGTGGATTTTTAAAAATATTTTTATAACCCTCCAAAGGCCTCGTGGATTTTTAAAAATATTTTTCGTGGCCTGCAAAGGCCTCGTGGATTTTTAAAAATATTTTAGATACCTACAAAGGCCTCGTGGATTTTTAAAAATATTTTTCGTGGCCTGCAAAGGCCTCGTGGATTTTTAAAAATATTTTTCGTGGCCTGCAAAGGCCTCGTGGATTTTTAAAAATATTTTAGATACCTACAAAGGCCTCGTGGATTTTTAAAAATATTTTTCGTGGCATCCAAAGGCCTCGTGGATTTTTAAAAATATTTTTTGTGGCGTCCAAAAGCCTCGTGGATTTTTAAAAATATTTTTTGTGGCGTCCAAAGGCCTCGTGGATTTTTAAAAATATTTTTTGTGGCGTCCAAAGGCCTCGTGGATTTTTAAAAATATTTTTCGGGGCCTCCAAAGGCCTCGTGGTTTTTTAAAAAATATTTTTTGTGGCGTCCAAAGGCCTCGTGGATTTTTAAAAATATTTTTTGTGGCGTCCAAAGGCCTCGTGGATTTTTAAAAATATTTTTTGTGGCGTCCAAAGGCCTCGTGGATTTTTAAAAATATTTTTTGTGGCGTCCAAAGGCCTCGTGGATTTTTAAAAATATTTTT
This sequence comes from Musca autumnalis, assembly GCF_047663935.1. Lineage (NCBI taxonomy): Eukaryota > Metazoa > Arthropoda > Insecta > Diptera > Muscidae > Musca > Musca autumnalis. Next base: position 225,446,739 of record NW_027411977.1, on the reverse strand, counting down.
TGTGGCGTCCAAAGGCCTCGTGGATTTTTAAAAATATTTTTTGTGGCATCCAAAGGCCTCGTGGATTTTTAAAAATATTTTTTGTGGCGTCCAAAGGCCTCGTGGATTTTTAAAAATATTTTTTGTGGCGTCCAAAGGCCTCGTGGATTTTTAAAAATATTTTTTTGTGGCGTCCAAAGGCCTCGTGGATTTTTAAAAATATTTTTTGTGGCGTCCAAAGGCCTCGTGGATTTTTAAAAATATTTTTTTGTGGCGTCCAAAGGCCTCGTGGATTTTTAAAAATATTTTTTGTGGCGTCCAAAGGCCTCGTGGATTTTTAAAAATATTTTTTTGTGGCGTCCAAAGGCCTCGTGGATTTTTAAAAATATTTTTTGTGGCGTCCAAAGGCCTCGTGGATTTTTAAAAATATTTTTTTGTGGCGTCCAAAGGCCTCGTGGATTTTTAAAAATATTTTTTGTGGCGTCCAAAGGCCTCGTGGATTTTTAAAAATATTTTTCGGGGCCTCCAAAGGCCTCGTGGATTTTTAAAAATATTTTTCGTGGCCTCAAAGGCCTCGTGGATTTTTAAAAATATTTTTCGTGGCCTCAAAAGGCCTCGTGGATTTTTAAAAATATTTTTCGTGGCCTCAAAAGGCCTCGTGGATTTTTAAAAATATTTTAGATACCTACAAAGGCCCCGTAGACTTTTATTTTTTTTTTTTTTTTGTGGCCTCTGAAACACTTAAGAACTAGGCCATCTTTCCCATAGAAAATGTGCTAGGGAGTATCCAGTTTGTCTATAGAAAATCTCCTTTGAAACAAGAACAGTTTTCTATAGAAAATTTACCCAGAATTTTTCATAAAATTTCCTCTTTCAATTAACTTTAAAAATTTACTCCGAATCCGCATTATCTTCGCAATGAAAAAGTAATTAAAATAACGTATACGCCACCACGGTATCCAATTAATATCAATTATACGCTCCTTGGGAACATATTTCCGAAATTTATTTCTCCCCCTTTTCAATATTCAACAAAAACTAATTCCTTCATTATTTTTCTTATCTTTTCAGCTGTGAGAGCCGATCGCATGCGCGGTGGCCGTAATAAATTTGGACCCATGTACAAAAGGGATCGGGCGCGAAAGCTGCAGGTAATGCGTCAAAGACAAATTGCCTTGCAAGCACTGCGAACGTCCATGGGTACGGGAGATATGAAACCAACGCCTCTGTCACCTGGTTATCAAACCTATTCGAATATGAATATAAAACAAGAAATACAAATACCTCAGGTAAGAAGAAGAAAAAACAAAGAAAAACATGGCTTACTTGCCAAACAAAAATAAAACACCAACAACTTAAAGATGTTCCCAAACCTAAATAATCAACCTCTTCGATTTTTGAAGAGGTAGTAACAAAGAGCCCCCTTTTTCTCCACTCCCCAATTGTTGCTCTTCGAGTTTGTGTCTTGGCAATCATCAATTGACCTTGACATTGACCCATTTCCCCAGATTTTAGTTTGAGGGACACAAAAAATATCACACAACATACAACACCATCAACAAGGCCATGCAGGCAGGCAGGCAGGCAATCGTCATCTACACCTCACCGTGAGCAGCCAGCAGCATCATTGCACTTCTTTCTCTAAGCGGACGCAAAAGTGGGACAATCATTTAATCACAATTTAGTTTTTTTTTCTTCTTTTATTTTGGGGTTCATTAGATTTGTAAATAGAGAATGAAAGTGAAGGCAAAGATGTTGTGTGACATTACGGCTAGGTTGATCTGAAGATGAGGCATTCAAAGAATTTGGGTTAATTGCATCCATTGCACGGTATAGCAACTTCGCATACAAGTTTGGCCACATTTCTAGGAATTTGAACATAATATACCAAAGAAAATTTCTATTGGGATCTGTGTGCGTATGACAAATATTATTTATGAGTCCAAATGGGCGTATGACTTACGACAGTAGGTATACGCCACCTTTGGAGGCCACAAAAAATGTTTTTAAAAATCCACGAGGCCTTTGGAGGCCACTAAAAATAATTTTAAAAATTCACTTGGCCTTTGGAAGCCTATAAAATATTTTTAAAAATCCACGAGGCCTCCAAAAATATTTTAAAAAATCCACGAGGCCTCTAAAAATATTTTTAAAAATCCACGAGGCCTCTAAAGACATTTTAAAACATCCACGAGGCATCTAAAAATATTTTAAAAAAATCCACGATGTCTCTAAAAATATTTTTAGAAATCCACAAGGCCTCTAAAAATATTTTAAAAAATCCACGAGGCCTCTAAAAATATTTTAAAAAATCCACGAGGCCTCTAAAAATATTTTAAAAATTCCACGAACCTTCTAAAAATATTTTTAAAAATCCACGAGGCCTCTAAAAAAATTTTAAAAAATCCACGAGGCCTCTAAAAAAATTTTAAAAAACCCACGAGGCCTCAAAAAATATTTTAAAAAAATCCACAAGGCCTCTAAAAATATTTTTAAAAATCCACGAGGCCTCCAAAGGCCATTAAAAATCCAAAGGCCATTAAAAATATTTTTAAAAATCCACGAGGCCTTTGGAGGTCATTAAAAATATTTTTAAAAATCCACGAGGCCTCCAAAGGCCATTAAAAATATTTTTAAAAATCCACGAGGCCTTTGGAGGCCATTAAAACTATTTTTAAAAATCCACGAGGCCTTTGGAGGCCATTAAAAATATTTTTAAAAATCCACGAGGCCTTTGGAGGCCATTAAAATATTTTTAAAAATCCACGAGGCCTTTGGAGGCCATTAAAAATATTTTTAAAAATTCAAGAGGCCTTTGGAGGCCATTAAAAATATTTTTAAAAACCCACGAGGCCTTTGGAGGCCATTAAAAATATTTTTAAAAATCCACGAGGCCTTTGGAGGCCATTAAAAATATTTTTAAAAATCCACGAGGCCTTTGGAGGCCATCAAAAATATATTTAAAGATCCACGAGGCCTTTGGAGGCCATTAAAAATATTTTTAAAAATTCAAGAGGCCTTTGGAGGCCATTAAAAATATTTTTAAAAATCCACGAGGCCTTTGGAGGCCATAAAAAATATTTTTAAAAATCCACGAGGCCTTTGGAGGCCATTAAAAATATTTTTAAAAATCCACGAGGCCTTTGGAGGCCATTAAAAATATTTTTAAAAATCCACGAGGCCTTTGGAGGCCACGAAAAATATTTTTAAAAATCCACGAGGCCTTTGGAGGCCATTAAAAATATTTTTAAAAATCCACGAGGCCTTTGGAGGCCATTAAAAATATTTTTAAAAATCCACGAGGCCTTTGGAGGCCATTAAAAATATTTTTAAAAATCCACGAGGCCTTTGGAGGCCACGAAAAATATTTTAAAAAATCCACGAGGCCTTTGGAGGCCTCTAAAAATATTTTTAACAATCTCAAAGGCCTTTGGAGGCCACTAAAAATATTTTTAAAAATACACGAGGCCTTTGGAAGCCTCTAAAAATATTTTTAAAAACCCAAAGTCCTTTGGAGGCCACTAAAAATATTTTTAGAACTTCACGAGGCCTTTGGAGGCCTCTAAAAATATTTAAAAAAATCCACGAGGCCTCTAAAAATATTTAAAAAAATCCACGAGGCCTCTAAGAATATTTTAAAAAATCCACGAGGCCTCTAAGAATATTTTAAAAAATCCACAAGGCCTCTAAAAATATTTTAAAAAATCCACAAGGCCTCTAAAAATATTTTAAAAAATCCAAAAGGCCTCTAAAAATATTTTTAAAAATCCACGAGGCCTTTGGAGGCCATTAAAAATATTTTTAAAAATCGACGAGGCCTTTGGAGGCCATTAAAAATATTTTTAAAAATCCACGAGGCCTTTGGAGGCCATTATAAAAATATTTTTAAAAATCCACGAGGCCTTTGGAGGCCATTTAAAATATTTTTAAAAATCCACGAGGCCTTTGGAAGCCATTAAAAATATTTTTTAAAATACACGAGACCTTTTGGAGGCCTCTAAAAATATTTTTAAAAATCCCAAAGGCCTTTGGAGGCCACTAAAAATATTTTTAAAAATTCACGAGGCCCCTAGAATATTTTTTAAAATCCATGAGGCTCCTAAAAATATGTTTAAAAATCCACGAGGCCCCTAAAAATATTTTTTAAAACCCACGAGGCCCCAACAAATATTATTAAAAATCCACAAGGCCTTTGTTGGCCCTTAAAATATTATTAATAATCATAAAAATATTTTTAAAAATTCACGAGGATTTTCCATAGAAAATTTGGTCGGAATACGACCCAATTTTCAAAAAAAAAATTGCTCGAAATACGACGCAATTTTTCATAAAAATTTTGGTCGGAATACCACGTAATTTTCCATAGAAAATTTGCTCGCAATCTTAAACAAAATGCATTGGCGCCCAACGTGGAATGACAAAAAAAAACTGAATTAAAAATTAAATGGTGGCATAACTAAAGCGCTTAACCAAATTTAATTTCTATAAAAAGAAACAATTTCAAAAGGTGCAGAAGTTGCTGTCAAAGCCCATTGGCGACCAACGTGGGGATTGGCATAATATCTTTTCTCCACCACAAATTGTGTCATCATTGATGGAAATAATGATATTGATGGTTCTAAGAAGAAAAAACGCTTTTGTAAAAGTGAAAATGACAGGCATAGTGAATTGGCGCCCAACGTGGATTGCCTTGAAATCACACATTAGACAAAGACTACACATAAAAATTTTCTGTTAATGCCCCTGGACTAAAAAGAAAAGTCCTATAGAGCCGAATAGGTCATATAAATAATGGCGCCCAACGTGGGTTTTGGAATATGTTAAGAAAATCAAAGTCATTCCTCCATAGGAAATTTCCTCGGAATCTTACCCAACTTTCCATAAAAAAATCTCATCCAATAGAAAATTTGCTCGAAATCTTAAAGTAAAAAAAATTTACTGCCAAAGCAAATTGGCGCCCAACGTGGAGCGACATAATTGCTCGCAAAGTTTGCTCAGAAACTAAACAAATTTTGCGTAATTTTTTTTTTCTTTTTAAATCTGAACCAAATTTTCTCTAGGAATTTGACCAAATTTTTCTCTGGAAATTTCCTGAAAATCTGATCCCTAAAATCTCCCAAAATAATAACTCCCTTAAAGTATGCTTCAAAAACTAATCAAATGTCTCTCTCCCTCTCTTTCCAGGTATCCTCTCTTACACAATCGCCCGACTCATCACCCAGCCCCATAGCTATTGCCTTAGGACAGGTTAATGCCAGCACCGGTGTGATAGCCGCGCCCCTTAACGGTAGCGGTGGTGGTGCTGGTGGCGGCGGTGGTGGAGCGAACAGTAACAATGGCAGCAATAACAACAACAACAGTACGAGTGATGGCATCAACCGCGTCGGTAGTGGCAGTGGCGGCGGTGGTGGTGGCAGTAATTGCCATGACACCGGTACCGGTTCCCTACAAAATGCCAGCGATTCAAAATTGTGGTATAGTTGGAATCCTCTGTTTATGTTATATTTGATGAAGATTCTTTCCTCTTGCCATATGTCGTGTTTGGTTTTAAATGTGTTTTTGGTTTTGAGAAGTTCAGAGGAGTATGGGTAAAGGGAAGAAAAAAAGTGGATAAAAGTGTTACTCTAAATAAGTTAAATTGTGGATATTTTTGGGTATGGGTGGGATTGGAAGATGAAAAACTGGCAGTTGTTTTAAAAGGAATCGGTGAAATGGCAAAAAAAAACAAAGTGGCGCCCAACGTGGATTGGTGTATTATCAATAATTTTGTAAAATGTTGATAACATTAAAAAATCTCAACCAGATTGTGATGAGTTACAATAAAATTGCTATGGAAACGATTACTTTAGGTATTGGCGCCCAACGTGGAAGACCGCAATAACTCAAATTTTGTATGGATTATGTATATCATTAAACAATCTTCATGGAAAATAATTGTGTACGTTAAAACTGATGGTCCAGGCGTAGAATAGGCTACTGTATGCATTGGCGTCCAACGTGGAAGGGTATAATATCTTCAGTTCTCATTTGCTATAACGGCATCAATGATTGGCGCAAACCAAATATCATCTTGAAATATGAAAAGAAATTAAAATTGGCGAAATCAAGTCCCAAGTATATTGGCGCCCAACGTGGAATGACACTGAATAAATTATGGCGTCCAACGTGGGAAATATGAATTAAAAAAATCAATTTAAACTCAAAAAAAAAATTACTCAACCAAAAATATCCTCAGTTCAAAACTTTTTTGTTTAGAATAAACATCCATCCCTCTCTCGCTCTCCCCTTTTCACCTCTATTCCAATTGGCTTTAATCAAATTAAATTTTTTTTAAATTTTGACCATCCCCCTGACATCACACCAGGCCCCTCACTTTCGTTGTAATTCACAAATTTCAAGGACCATTTTTTAATATTTTTATTTTTTTGTTTATTTTTCGTTTCAGCTTCGATTCGGGCACACATCCTTCAAGTACCGCCGATTCCATAATAGAACCTTTAAGGCAAGCTAAAAATTTTGAAATTTTACCCGCCTCGGATCTTCTTCTCTATACATTAATTATTGTTATTTTTTCTATCTCTTTCAGGGTATCACCGATGATCAGGGAATTTGTACAGTCAATAGATGACAGGGAATGGCAGACGCAACTCTTCGCTCTGCTGCAGAAACAAACGTACAATCAAGTTGAAGTGGATCTCTTTGAATTAATGTGTAAAGTTTTGGATCAAAATCTATTCTCACAAGTCGATTGGGCACGTAATACGGTGTTCTTTAAGGATTTGAAGGTGAGTAAATGGAATTTAAATATATGAAAATATATTTAAAAATCCACGAGGCCTTTGGAGGTCACTGAAAATATTTTTAAAAATCCACGAGGGGTTGGAGACCGCTAAAAGTATTTTTAAAAATTTTCGAGGCCTTTAAAGGGACCATTAAAAATATTTTAAAAAAATCCACGAGGGGTTTGGAGGCCATTAAAATTATTTTTAAAAATCCACGAGACTTTTGGAGGCCTCTAATAATGTTTTCAAAAATTTGCAAGGCCTTTGGAAGCCACTAAAAATATTTTTAAAAATCCACGAGACTTTTGGGGGCCTCTAACAGTATTTTTAAAAATCCACGAGGCCTTTGAGGGCCTCTAAAAATATTTTTAAAAATCCACGAGGCCTTTGAGGGCCTCTAAAAATATTTTTAAAAATCCACGAGGCCTTTGAGGGCCTCTAAAAATATTTTTAAAAATCCACGAGGCCTTTGAGGGCCTCTAAAAATATTTTTAAAAATCCACGAGGCCTTTGAGGGCCTCTAAAAATATTTTTAAAAATCCACGAGGCCTTTGAGGGCCTCTAAAAATATTTTTAAAAATCCACGAGGCCTTTGAGGGCCTCTAAAAATATTTTTAAAAATCCACGAGGCCTTTGAGGGCCTCTAAAAATATTTTTAAAAATCCACGAGGCCTTTGAGGGCCTCTAAAAATATTTTTAAAAATCCACGAGGCCTTTGAGGGCCTCTAAAAATATTTTTAAAAATCCACGAGGCCTTTGAGGGCCTCTAAAAATATTTTTAAAAATCCACGAGGCCTTTGAGGGCCTCTAAAAATATTTTTAAAAATCCACGAGGCCTTTGAGGGCCTCTAAAAATATTTTTAAAAATCCACGAGGCCTTTGGAGGCCCCTGAAAATATTTTTAAAAATCCACGAGGCCTTTGAGGGCCTCTAAAAATATTTTTAAAAATCCACGAGGCCTTTGGAGGCCCCTGAAAATATTTTTAAAAATCCACGAGGCCTTTGAGGGCCTCTAAAAATATTTTTAAAAATCCACGAGGCCTTTGAGGGCCTCTAAAAATTCTTTTTAAAAATCCACGAGGCCTTTGGAGGCCACTAAAAATATTTTTAAAAATCCACGAAGCCTTTGAAGGCCTTTAAACATATTTTTAAAAATCCACGAGGCCTTTCATGGCCTCTAAAAATATTTTTAAAAATCCACGAGGCCTTTGAGGGCCTCTAAAAATATTTTTAAAAATCCACGAGGCCTTTGAGGGTCTCTAAAAATATTTTTAATAATCCACGAGGCCTTTGAGGGCCTCTAAAAATATTTTTAAAAATCCACGAGGCCTTTGAGGGCCTCTAAAAATATTTTTAAAAATCCACGAGGCCCTTGAGGGCATCTAAAAATATTTTTAAAAATCCACGAGGCCTTTGAGGGCCTCTAAAAATATTTTTAAAAATCCACGAGGCCTTTGAGGGCCTCTAAAAATATTTTTAAAAATCCACGAGGCCTTTGAGGGCCTCTAAAAATATTTTTAAAAATCCACGAGGCCTTTGAGGGCCTCTAAAAATATTTTTAAAAATCATCGAGGCCTTTGAGGGCCTCTAAAAATATTTTTAAAAATCCACGAGGCCTTTGAGGGCCTCTAAAAATATTTTTAAAAATACACGAGGCCTTTGAAGGCCTAAAAAAATATTTTCAAAAATCCACGAGGGCTTTGAAGGCCTGAAAAAATATTTTCAAAAATCCACGAGGCCTTTAAAAGTATTTTTAAAAATCCACGAGGCCTTTGAGGGCCTCTAAAAATATTTTTAAAAATCCATGAGGCCTTTGAGGGCCTCTAAAAATATTTTTAAAAATCCACGAGGCCTTTGAGGGCCTCTAAAAATATTTTTAAAAATCCACGAGGCCTTTGAGGGCCTCTAAATATATTTTTAAAAATCCACGAGGCCTTTGAAGGCCCGTAAAAATATTTTTAAAAATCGACGAGGCCTTTGAAGGCCTTTAAAAATATTTTTAAAAATCCACGAGGCCTCAAAAAATATTTTTCAAAAACCACGAGGCCTCTAAAAATATTTCTAAAAATCCACGAGGCCTCTAAAAAAATTTTAAAAATCCACGAGGCCTCTAAAAAAATTTTAAAAATCCACGAGGCCTCTAAAAATATTTTTAAAAATCCACGAGGCCTCTAAAAATATTTTAAAAAATCCACGAGGCCTCTTAAAATAATTTTAAAAATCCACGAGGCCTCTAAAAAAAATTTAAAAATCCACGAGGCCTCTAAAAATATTTTTAAAAATCCACAAGGCCTCTAAAAGTAGTTTTAAAAATCCACGAAGCCTCTAAAATATTTTTAAAAATCCACGAAGCCTCTAAAAATATTTTTAAAAATCCACGAGGCCTCTAAAAATATTTTTAAAAAATCCACGAGGCCTTTGGAGACCGCTTTCCTAGTCAAATTTTCTATAGAAAAATCTGTTTTTTTTTTTAAATTTCATTCCCTTTCTGTCTCAAAATTTCTTTACGATAATCAATTACTTTGCCTAATCCCAATTACAAATCTACAAGCATAGCCTACCTATTGCCAACATTAAAACTGAGACAAATACCCGCCACCACCAGAGGCTGGCTTTAATGTAATCTCTTTGGCATTGTTTTTCGATTTCATTTACTTTTGGTTTCTTTTGGTTCAGGTCTATTAATGTTTGTGACTCGTTTCCAGTTTGTTGTTGTTGCTGCAAATTGCATATTACACACATACACATGTTTCTGCTGTGTCTGTAAATATCTGTAGACCCATCTCTGTAACTATTTTTTGAGGTGCTTTGTGCTTGCTTATGACCTACTTAGGCAACAAAGCTGAACCATATGTCAGTTTCAAAGATAGAAGGCAGACAGAGAGGAGGGAGGAAATCCACAAACCACAAAATCACTAAAGACCCGATTCAATGTAAAACTACTTTACGATGGCGACGTGCAGTTACATTGTCATCTATTTTTATAGCGAGTAGAAAAAACAACAACAACAATTTAAACTTGAGTTACTCAAAATGCACAATGAAGCGGTTGTATTGCGGAGAACTTCTCGCGTAATAATTCGTTTGTATGGCGGTTATCATGAAGTCACGTTTTGTTGCTGTGACGCAACATCAGCAGCAGGCAGGCAGGCATGCAACCATACAACCATCCATCCATTCATTCTCCTCCAGCAGCATACAGTCAATTAACTCTCTGCACAAAGTCAAGCAACAGCAGACGATGCCGTTTTAAGATTTATTTATTTTTTTTTTGTTTTCTTTCTTTACTTCACACATAATTGTCTAAAGCTATTTATAGCTTTGACGTTTCTTTACTACAGCTTTGTCTGCTCTTGAGGCAGGGAGCCTCGTGTGCTAAGGCAAAACTAGTTTTTTCCAAATTGAAAAGATAATTAAAGAGAATAGCACATAACCTACCAAAAGATCAATTATTCTCTTAAATGGTCTCTTTAAGATATGTCTGGGAAAAGTGGGCTTACATTAGTTGTCTTAGCTTCAGGATAGAGTCCATAATATACCAACTGTATTCAATGTAAACCCACAAAAATGAAGATTTTCTCAGGAAAGAACATTTTGTGTAGTTTTGCTTTGTTTATACAGGTTTTCTGAAGTGGAACAGGTTATATACATATATAACTGGTCCAAAGTCTCCCTGAATATTTTCCAAAATCGTCTTAATCATTTTATTTTATAAAAACTTTATTTCAAATCGTTTAAATTGATTTTTCATCAAAGCCTCTTGAAACGACCAAATAATGGTCATTTGACTAGCAAAAATCAAAGCATACTTTTAGGCCATAACTAGAAAACTCAGTGTTAATTAAAAGGCTCGATAGAAACAGACTTTAAAGGCTAAAAGCTTAATGATTTAGGAACATATAAAAACAAAAACCATTAACAATCCTGCTGAGGTATACTACAATAGGAAAGCACCCTCTTATGCCAAGGAATTTTACTATAGAAAAATGTATTAAACTTTGATCATTGTTTGTCAAGAAAAACCCTAGACTCCGAAAAATGTTGACAATGTAACCTTCGACATATGTCAATAGCCCTAATTTCATCTTGGTCATGGACCCTAAAAACAATATAAATGCTTATTTGTGTGGCATAATGGCCAAATGTTCCATGAAATTGTGGAGTTTCCTTAAATTTCTTAAAATTCCTTCATTAATTCTACCTTTATTGAGCATTTTCCCTAAGCTGGAAGGGAAACAATTCAACCTACAGTTTTCTTCTGGTCTGCGACCAATGGTGAATTTTCATGCAGAATATTTTTTTCATTTACACCAATCAACTAAAATGAAGTATTGAGGGAGATTTTGGAATATTTCAAATTTAACCTCAAAAATTAATTAGAGAATTGTTATTCTAAAAGGGATCCATTAGAGCCACAGTTTTCTTTTGTTTGGTGACCCTTAATAAAATTTGATGTAGAATATTTTCTTCTTTGACGTCATCCTCCTAACGTAAAGCATTCTATGAGATTTTGGCTTAATTCAAAATTAACCTGAAAAATGCTTTAATGGATAATTGAAACTGTATTTTTAAGGGAAAATATTCCACCTACACGTTTCTTTTTTTCTGCGACCGATAGTGAATTTTCGTGGAGAATATTTTTTCCATTTGCACCAATCAACTAAAATGAAGTATTGAGGTAGATTTTGGGATATTTTAAATTTAACCTCAAAAATTAATTAGAATTTTTTATTGAAAATGGATCCATTAAACCTACAGTTTTCTTCTGTTTGGTGACCCTTAGTAAAATTTGATGTAGACTCTTTTCTCCTTTAACATCATCCTCCTAACATAAAGCATTCCATGATATTTTGGCTCATTTCAAAATTAACCTAAAAAATGCTTTAAAGGATAATTGAAACTGCAATTTTAAGGAAAAATATTCCATCTACAAATTTCTTTTGTTCTGTGACCAATAGTGAATTTTCATGCGGAATATTTTTTCCATTTGCACCAATAACTAAAATGAAGTATTGAGGGAGATTTTGGGATATTTCAAATTTAACCTCAAAAAATTATAAGAATTTTTATTTTAAACGTGATCGATGAGAGCTACAGTTTTCTTCTGTTTGGTGACCCTTAGTAAAATTTGATGTAGAATCTTTTCTTCTTTGACATCATTTTCCTAAAATAAAGAATTCTATAAGATTTTGTCTCATTTCAAAATTAACCTCAAAAATGATTTAAAGGATAAATGAAACTGCAGTTTTAAGTGAAAATATTCAACCTGCAGTTTTTTTTATTCTGTGGCCAATAGTGAATTTTCATGTGGAATATTTTTTCCATTTGCGCCAATCAACTAAAATGAAGTATTGAGGGAGATTTTGGGATATTTCAAATTTAACCTCAAAAAATAATAAGAATTTTTATTTTAAACGTGATCGATCAGAGCTACAGTTTTCTTCTGTTTGATGACCCTTAGTAAAATTTGATGTAGAATCTTTTCTCCTTTAACATCATCCTCCTAACATAAAGCATTCTATGATATTTTGGCTTATTTCAAAATTAACCTCAAAACTGCTTTAAAGGATAATTGCAACTGCCGTTTTAAGGGAAAATATTCCACCTACAATTTTCTTTTGTTCTGTGACCAATGGTGAATTTTCGTGCAGAATATTTTTTCCATTTGCAACAACCACCTAAAATGAAGCGTTAGAGGAGATTTTGACATATTTCAAATTTAACCTCAAAAATTAATTAGAGAATTTTTTTAAACGGGATCCATTAGCGCTACATTTTTCTCCTGTTTGTTGGCCCTTAGTAAAATTTGATGTAGAATCTTTTCTTCTTTGACATCATTTTCCTAAAATAAAGATTTCTATAAGATGTTGGCTCATTTCAAAACTAACCCAAAAAAAATGCTTTAAAGGATAATTGAAACTGCAGTTTTAAGAGAAAATATTCCACCTAAAATTTTCTTTTGTTCTGCGACCAATAGTGAATTTTCATGCGGAATATTTTTTCCATTTGCACCAATCAACTAAAATGACGTATTGTGGTAGATTTTGGGATATTTCAAATTTAACCTCACAAATTAATTAGAATTTTTATATTAAAAGGGATCCATTAGAGCTACAGTTTTCTTCTGTTTGGTGACGCTTAGTAAAATTTGATGTATAATTTTTTCTTCTTTGACATCTTTTTCCTAAAATAAAGAATTCTATAAGATGTTGGCTCATTTTAACATTAACCTCAAAAAATGCTTTAAAGGATAAATTGAACGGGATGTTTCAAGGAAAATATTCCACCTACAGTTCTCTTTTGTTCTGTGACCAATAATGAATTTTCATGGAGAATATTTTTTCCATTTGCAATAACCCCCAAAAATAAAGAATTGAGATAGATTTTGGGATATTACAAATTTAACCTTAAAAATTAATTAGAATTTTCTTATTTAAAATTGATCCATAAAAGCTACAGTTTTCTTCTGTTTCATGACCCTTATTAAAATTTGATGTAGAATCTTTTGTTCTTTAACATCTTCCTCCTAACATAAAGGATTATAGGAGATTTTGGCTTAATTCAAAATTAACCTCAAAAATACTTTAAAGGATAATTGAAACTGCAGTTTTCAGGGAAAATATTCCACCTACAATTTTCTTTTGTTCTGTAACCTATAGTGAATTTTTATGGAGAATATTTTTTCCTTTGGCAACAATCACCTAAAAGGAAGCGCTGAGGGAGATTTTCACATATTTCAAATTCAACCTCCAATATAAATGATTATTTGTGGGCATAATGGCAAAATATTTCATAAAATTGTGGAGTTTCTTTAAATTTTTCATTAATTGTACATTTATTGAGCACTCTTGTAGCTTCTAAAATGTTGCGGACTATTTTTTCAACAATTTTTTATAATTTTCTTCTATTAAAAATATATTCCAATGTATTTTTATAGATCTTTCTTGAAATTGCTTGATAGTGGCCGTTTGGCTGAATAAAGTCACAGCATACTTTTAGGCTACAACTTGTAACCTTCATGTTTACTAAAAAGATTGACAGAAAAGTGATTTCAAAAGTTAAAATGGTAACAATTTAGAAGAATATCGTCGCATATACCCTCTAAAAGTGGTCCTTCGGCCTTTCCAAATGCAACATGAAGGCACCATTTGTAAATAGAAATACAATTATCTCATTTTTTACTAAACTCTATATACCGATAAGTTAAGCCCGCCCATTTTGTTCCCTGTTTTTTTTAACTTCTCTCATAATTTATTTTCTTTTCTTGTTTTTCCAGGTTGATGATCAAATGAAACTTCTGCAACATTCATGGTCTGATATGTTAGTATTGGATCATCTACATCAACGCATACATAATGGCCTGCCAGATGAGACACAACTCAATAATGGTCAAGTCTTTAATTTGTTAAGTCTTGGCCTGCTGGGTGTGCCGCAATTGAGTGATTATTTCAATGAATTACAAAATAAACTGCAAGATTTGAAGTTTGATATGGGCGATTATGTGTGTATGAAATTTTTGATATTATTAAATCCAGGTAAGTATTCCAAGCTTAAAATAGAAACTATCGGAAGATGTGAACCATTTCTTTCTCTCTTTTTTAGATGTACGGGGTATTATCAATAAGAAAACAGTGTTGCAGGGCCATGAAAATGTACAAGCGGCATTGTTAGATTACACACTAACGTGTTATCCATCTGTGACGGTAAGTGTGAAATAGAAAATATAAATATAAGAAAAGAAAAAGGGTTGTGTCAATGGCAACAACTAACCTAACCTCAAAGTGTCCTACTTTGTTATAATGAATGGGGATATTTTTCATTTCTTGTTATAGGACGTGTTTTGAATCATGATAAGTGTTTGTAGAATTTTTAAGGTTAATTCCGAAATGGACAAAAAACATTTACAAAACTTAACTTTAGAAGGATATCGCCAATGAGAAAAATATTCTACAGGAAAATTAACCATATGTTGCTGAACAAAAGAAATCTCTATGTATTATATTTTCCATTAAAATCGGCGTTCCAATTTGGACATAAAAAGAAAATATTTTTCCAAATGTTTGTAAGGTTTTTTTTTCGATGTGGGACCAAAAAATCCACAACGCTTCGTTTAAGGCGAATGGTGTCAATGAAAAAAAGATTCATTATAAAATTTCACTATAGGTCACCGAGTAAAAGAAAACTGTAAATGTCATATAACCACCTATAAAATACCATTTCTAAATTGATCATGTGGTCACATTTTTAGTTTATAGAATATTTAAGGTTAATTCCGAAAGGGTCCAAAATCTGGCACACCACATGACATTCGAAGAATGTTATCAATGAGAAAAAGATTCAACATAAAATTTCACTATAGGTCACCGAGTAAACGATAACTGTAAATGTTATACGTTTTGCTGTAAACTACCATTTCTAATATAATCATGTGGTCACATTTTTAGTTTATAGAATTTTTAAGGTTAATTCAGAAATGGTCCAAAATCTGGCACACTACATGACATTAGGAGAATGTCATCAATGAGGAAAACATTACTGAGCTAATTTCACTATAGGTCGCTGAACAAAAGAACTCTATACGTATTATAGTTTCCATCAAAAGCGGCTTTCCAATTTGGACATAAAAATGAAAATATTACAGTAAAAGATTTGTGAGGTTATTTTCTGAAATAGGCCCAAAACTGCAACAGCACTTCAGTTTAGGCAAATGGTGTCAATGAGAAAAAGGTTCAACATAACATTTCACTATAGGTCACCGAGTAAAAGATATATGTAAATGTTATATATCCGGCTATAAAATACCATTTCTAATTTGATCATATGGTCAGATTTTAAATTTATAGAATTTTTAAGGTTAATTCGGAAATGGTCCAAAATCTGGCACACTACATGACATTAGGAGAATGTCATCAATGAGGAAAATATTACTCAGCTAATTTCACTATAGGTCACTGAACAAAAGAAATCTGTAAGTATTATATGTTCCATTAAAATCGACCTTTCAATTAGGACATAAAAATGAAATTATTAGAGTATACAGTTTGTGAGGTTATTTTCGGAAATGGGCCCAAAAATACAACAATACTTCAGTTTAGGCAAATGCTGTCAATGAGAAAAAGGTTCAACATAACATTTCACTATAGGTCACCGAGTAAAAGATATATGTAAATGTTACATATCCGGCTATAAAATACCACTTCTAATTTGATTGTATGGTCACATTTTTAGTTTACAGAATTTTTAAGGTTAATTCAGGAATGGTCCAAAATTTGGCACAATGCATGACATTCGAAGGATGTTATCAATGAGAAAAAGATTAAACATAAAATTTCACTATAGGTCACCGAGTAAACGATAACTGTAAATATTACATATCCGGCTATAAAATACCATTTCTAATTTGATCATGTGGTCACATTTTTAGTTTATAGAATTTTTAAGGTTAATTCAGAAATGGTCCAAAATCTGGCACAATGCATGACATTCGAAGGATGTCATCAATGAGGAAAATATTACTCAGCTAATTTCACTATAGGTCGCTGAACAAACGAAATCTATACCTATTATATTTTTCATCAAAAGCGGGCTTCCAATTTGGACATAAAAAAATAATATTACTGCAAAAAGCTTGTAAGGTTATTTTCGAAATGGGACCAATTCGGACACAACATTTCATTTTAGGGGAAAGGTGTCAATGAGAAAAAGATTCTACACAAAATTTCACTATAGGTCTCTGTGTAAAAGATAACTGTAGATGTTATATATCCGGCTATAAAATACCATTTCTAATTTGATGATATGGTCAGATATTTAGTTTATAGAATTTTTAAGGTTAATATAGAAATTGTCCAAAATCTGGCACACTACATGACATTAGGAGAATGTCATCAATGAGGAAAATATTCTAAAGAAAGTTTCACTATAGGTCGCTGAACAAAAGAAATCTATACATATTATATTTTCCATCTAAAGCGGGCTTCCAATTTGGACTTAAAAATGAAAATATTGGAGTAAAAAGTTTGTAAGGTTATTTTCTGAAATGGGCCCAAAACTGCAACAATACTTCAGTTTAGACAAATGGTGTCAATGAGAAAAAAGTTCAACATAACATTTCACTGTAGGTCACCGAGTAAAAGAAAACTGTAAATGTCATATAACCACCTATAAAATACCATTTCTAATATGATCATGTGGTCACATTTTTAGTTTATAGAATTTTTAAGGTTAATTCCGAAATGGTGCAAAATCTGCCACATTACATGACATTAGGATAATGTCATCAATGAGGAAAATATTCTAAAGAAAATTTCACTATAAGTCGCTGAACAAATCAAATCTATAGGTATTATATTTTCCATTGAAATTGGCCTTTCAAGTAGGTCATAAAAAAGAAAATGTTAGAGCAAAATGTTTGTGAGGTTATTTTCGGAAATGGGTCGACAACTGCAACAAAACTTCATTTTAGGGCAAAGGTGTCAATGAGAAAAAGATTCTAAACAAAATTTCACTATAGGTCTCGGTGTAAAAGATAACTGTAAATGTTATATAACCACCTATAAAATACCATTTCTAATTTGATCATATGATCAGATTTTTTGTTTATTGAATTTTTAAGGTTAATTCCGAAATGGTCCAAAATTTGGCACACTACATGACATTAGGAGAATGTCATCAATGAGGAAAATATTCTAAAGAAAATTTCACTATAGGTCGCTGAACAAAACAAATCTATAAGTATTATATTTTCCATTAAAATCGGCCTTTCAATTAGGACATAAAAATTAAATTATTAGAGTAAACAGTTTGTGAGGTTATTTTCGGAAATGGGCCCAAAACTGCAACAATACTTCATTTTAGGGCAAAGGTGTCAATGAGAAAAAGATTCTACACAAAATTTCACTATAGGTCTCGGTGTAAAAGATAACTGTAAATGTTATATAACCACCTATAAAATACCATTTCTAATTTGATCATATGATCAGATTTTTTGTTTATTGAATTTTTAAGGTTAATTCCGAAATGGTCCAAAATCTGGCACACTACATGGCATTAGGAGAATGTCATCAATGAGGAAAATATTCTAAAGAAAATTTCACTATAGGTCGCTGAACAAAAGAAATCTATACGTATTATAGTTTCCATTAAAATCGGCCTTACAATTAGGACATAAAAATGAAAATAATAGAGTAAAAGATTTGTGAGGTTATTTTCTAAAATGGGCCAAAAACTGCAACAATACTTCAGTTTAGGCAAATGGTGTCATTGAGAAAAAGATTCAACATAAAATTTCACTATAGGTCGCCGAGTAAACGATAACTGTAATTGTTATATATCCGGCTATAAAATACCATTTCTAATTTGATCATGTGGTCACATTTTTAGTTTATAGAATTTTTAAGGTTAATTCAGAAATGGTCCAAAATCTGGCACACTACATAACATTAGAAGGATGTCATCAATGAGGAAAATATTCTAAAGAAAATTTCACTATAGGTTGCTGATTAAAAGAAATCTATACGTATTATATTTTCCATCAAAAGCGGCCTTCCAATTTGGACATAAAATAGCTTGTAAGGTTATTTTTTGAAATGGGCAAATTTCGGACACAACACTTCATTTTAGGGCAAAGGTGTCAATGAGAAAAAGATTCTACACAAAATTTCACTATAGGTCTCGGTGTAAAAGATAACTGTAAATGTTATATATCCGCCTATAAAATACCATTTCTAATTTGATCGTATGGTCACATTTTTAGTTTACAGAATTTTTAAGGTTAATTCAGAAATGGTCCAAAATTTGGCAAACTACATGACATTAGGAGAGTGTCATCAATGAGGAAAATATTCTAAAGAAAATTTCACTATAGGTCGCTGAACAAAACAAATCTATAAGTATTATATTTTCCATTAAAATCGACTTTCAATTAGGACATAAAAAAGAAAATATTAGAGCAAAAAGTTTGTGAGGTTATTTTCTGAAATGGTCCCAAAACTACAACAATACTTCAGTTTAAACAAATGGTGTCAATGAGAAAAGGATTTAACATAACATTTCACTATAGGTCACCGAGTAAAAGATATATGTAAATGTTATATATCCGTCTATAAAATACCATTTCTAATTTGATCATGTGGTCACATTTTTAGTTTACAGAATTTTTAAGGTTAATTCAGAAATGGTCCAAAATTTGGCACAATGCATGACATTCGAAGGATGTTATCAATGAGAAAAAGATTTAACATAAAATTTCACTATAGGTCACCGAGTAAACGATAACTGTAAATATTATATATCCGGCTATAAAATACCATTTCTAATTTGATCATGTGGTCACATTTTTAGTTTATAGAATTTTTAAGGTTAATTCAGAAATGGTCTAAAATCTGGCACAATACATGATATTAGGAGAATGTCATCAATGAGGAAAATATTCTAAAGAAAGTTTCACTATAGGTCGCTGAACAAATGAAATCTATACCTATTATATTTTCCAATAAAATCGGCCTTTCAATTAGAACATAAAAAAAATATAAGAGTAAAAAGTTTGTGAGGTTATTTTCTGAAATGGGCCCAAAACTGCAACAATACTTCAATTTAGGCAAATGGTGTCAATGAGAAATAGGTTCAACATAACATTTCACTTTAGGTCACCGAGTAAAAGATAACTGTAAATGTTATATATCCGGCTATAAAATACCATTTCTTATTTGATCATGTGGTCACATTTTTAGTTTATATGATTTTTAAGGTTATTTTCGAAATGGTCCAAAATCTGGCACACTACATGACATTAGGAGAATGTCGTCAATGAGGAAAATATTCTAAAGAAAATTTCACTATAGGTCGCTGAACGAAACAAATCTATAAGTATTATATTTTCCATTAAAATCGGCCTTACAATTAGGACATAAAAATGAAAATATTAGAGTAAAATATTTGTGAGGTTATTTTCTGAAATGGTCCCAAAACTGCAACAATGCTTCAGTTTAGGCAAATGGTGTCAATGAGAAAAAGATTCAACATAAAATTGGACTATAGGTCACCGAGTAATCGATAACTGTAAATGTTATATATCCGACTAAAAAATACCATTTCTAATTAGATCATATATAAGGCTACTTTACAATCCGTAGCAACGCGTAGCGCACGAGAGAGATACAGGGAGAAAAGGAGAGAGGAGAAACGTCTTTTCCGCAGGAAAAAGAGAGAGATGGAAAAGCGGGAGTGTGAAAAAATCGAGATGTACAGGAGCCAGAATGAAGTCCGAAAATTCTACCAAAGAGTCAAGCATCAAACTGATGGCTTTGGTACAGGCACATCCTCCTGTAGAGACCAGCAAGGTAATTTGGTAACTGATACAGATAGTGTACTCAGGATATGGAAAGAACATTTTTCAAATCTGTTGGTATCCAATAGCAGCGAAGACGACGAAGATACCACAGTCCCAATCCCAGAAGATGGTATTGAATGTATACCGCCCAGCCAAGATGAGGTAAAGACAGCAATAAATCGGCTGAAGAATAATAAGGCAGCAGGGGCCGATGGCTTACCAGCCGAGCTGTTCAAAACCGGAGGCGACACGCTGATAAGGTGTATTCATCAGCTAGTTAGCACCATCTGGCAGGAAGAACGAGTACCCGACGATTGGAACCTGAGTATCCTGTGCCCCGTCCACAAGAAGGGAGATAAGACTGTATGCTCTAACTATAGGGGCATAAGTCTACTCCCTATTGCCTACAAGATCGTGTCAGGGATATTGTGCGAACGACTAAAGCCAATGGTCAACGAGATTATTGGACCATACCAATGCGGCTTTAGACCTGGCAAGTCCACCATTGACCAGATATTTACCCTGCGGCAAATCCTGGAGAAGACCCAAGAGATGCAGATCGACACCTACCACCTTTTTGTCGATTATAAAGCAGCCTTCGACAGTCCGCTGCGCTCAAAGGTATTCCAAGCCATGTCTGAATTTGGTATTCCCGCAAAGCTCATCCGGCTTTGTAAAATGACTTTAACTGACACGAGGTCCTCAGTTAAAATAGGAAAGAACCTCTCCGAAGAGTTTGGTACCAAAAGAGGTTTCAGACAAGGAGACAGCCTTTCGTGTGACCTCTTCAACATCCTGCTAGAAAAGGTTATACGAGAGGCAGACGTCAAAAGAAGTGGCACAATCTACACCAATAGTCACATGTTACTTGCTTATGCTGATGATATAGACATCATGGGTCGATCAGTAAAAGAAGTAACTGATACCTTTATAAAAGTCGAAGGAGAATCTGCTAAAGTGGGTCTGGCGGTAAACGGTGAGAAGACCAAGTTGATGGTGTCGACGCGCAATGCGTCCATTGAGCTCGGACCGACTGTGGAAGTTGGTTCCTATAATATTGAGGTAGTAAAAGACTTCGTCTACCTCGGCACCTCCGTCAACACAACAAACGACATCAGTTGTGAAATAAAAAGAAGAATTGTATTGGCCAACAGATGCTACTTTGGATTAAGTAAGCAGTTTAAAAACAAAGCCACATCTCGTCAAACAAAAATAACGCTCTACAAAACACTGATACTACCCGTGCTGATGTATGGCTCCGAAGCCTGGGTACTTGCGCAAGCAGACATGGCAGTGCTTGGTGTGTTTGAGAGAAAAATTCTTCGAAAGATCTATGGACCAATCTGCGTTGACGGTGAATATCGACGTCGCATGAACCACGAGCTGTATCTGCTATACAACGACATGAATATTGTTAAACGTATCGAGATGCAGCGATTGCGTTGGCTAGGCCATATCAAAAGAATGAGCGATGATGAACCCGCTAAAAAGGCGTATGAATACATGCCACATGGCGGTGCACGCAGAATTGGCAGGCCAAGGAATAGATGGCGCAAACAAGTGGATGATGAGATGACAAGGCGCGGTATTCCAGTGTGCAAAGCAACAAATAGAGAGGAATGGAGATCTCTTCTTAGTTCGGCCTATAGAACAAATGTTCTGTAATGGGCCAGCTAAGTAAGTAAGTAAGTAATTAGATCATATGGTCAGATTTTTAGTTTATAGAATTTTTAAGGTTAATTCAGAAATGGTCCAAAATCTGGCACACTACATGGCATTAGAAGGATGTCATCAATGAGGAAAATATTCTAAAGAAAATTTTACTATAGGTGGATGAACAAAAGAAATCTATACCTATTATATTTTCCATCTAAAAAGGGCTTCCAATTTGGACATAAAAATAATATTATTGCAAAAAGCTTGTTAGGTTATTTTCGAAATGGGCCCAAATCGGACACAAGACTACATTTTAGGGGAAAGGTATCAATAAGAAAAAGATTCTAGACAAAATTTCACTATAGGTCTCTGTGTAAAAGATAACTGTAAATGTTATATAACCACCTATAAAATACGATTTTTAAATTGATCACAGATTTTTTTTATAGAATTTGAGGTTAATTTCAAAATAAACCAAACAAATTCAGAATAATTTTGACGTCTTTATTTTCTTTATTCCAGGATAAATTCAGGAGGCTGTTAAGTATATTGCCTGACATTCATGCCATGGCAACACGCGGTGAAGAGCACTTATATTCAAAACACTGTGCCGGTAGTGCACCCACACAAACGTTACTCATGGAAATGTTGCATGCAAAACGGAAAGTGTAAAAGCAACCAACCAACCAACACACACATATGTAAAACGTTAAGGGGCGGGTATTAAATAATAGAAACACAAAAACCAATCCAATCAACAACCAACCACACCACTTAAAAATCATTTTGGAAGGAAAAAAGCAAGGCAAAGCAACCATCAAACAAGAAAACATAAACAGGATCTAAACATAAAACAGAAACCACAAAAGCAAAGCTTATAAAAAATACAATTAAAATTGCAAGAAAAAATATCCAAGAAACAATATATTTTTGTGACAAATTGTAAAACAAAACAAAGTTTTTTTCTCCCATAAATTTAAATAAGATGTTCAAACATTTCATCTCTAAAAACTTTGCATACTTTTAGGCGTCTCAAGTTCAACTTTTTCATGTTTCAAAAACAACAAAAAATGTCTACGGTTTTTAAGCGGTTTATCTATTTTCAAAAAATACATTTTTACATACAAACACATACACATTTATTTTTCATTTATTATGTAATTTTCTTATGTAATTTCTCTTTTTTTTTTAAGTTAATTCCTGTACTTTTTTTCTGTTAATTTTTTTAGGGGAATTTAATGTTAATTTTTAAGTCCTAAACACTAACCTATAACAAAAAAGAAACCAATTAATTGTATAAGTATAAAAAAACTTTGTTGTTTAATTTTAGTAATATTATAAATAAGATATAAAAAACACAATATTTTGTGAACCATCATATACATATTTTCTTTAAAAAAAAGTAATTGTTGTTAAATGTAAATAGTTTTTTTTTTCTTTCACTAAATGTAAGTAAAACGATACCACATTTTTTTCTTTCCCATCCCCCTTTTTTGTTTAAAAAAACTCTTATTTAAAAAAATTAACAAAAAAAATTATAATGTAAAACATCACTAATTATAAATAAAAAACCAACAACAACAACAATAGATACCTTAAAACACGAAAAGAAACGTTATATATGTATTTAGATTTAAAGTAAAGTGTAAAACAACAGAAAAAAAATCATTTAAAAAATAACTTGTTGCTTGATGTTTAAAACAAAAAATCTGTTCTATACATATATATACATATTATATTATATAAATGTTAAAAACTAAAAAGAAAAGAAGAAGCAAAGCGATATATCTATATATTATTATTTAAGTTAAAAAATAATAAAAACAAAACGGATACCACTAAAAAAACAGATATCAACAAAATGTTACCCCCATTTCAAAAAAATACGAAAAAATTGCAAAAAAAAGAAGATATCCAACAGCAATGTTTGTTCTTGTTTTAACACAATGACTGGAAAATTCAGGGCTTAACATAATCCACTTTTTTTCAAAATTAGATTTATTATTACTTTTTCAATATAAACTAAATTATAAACAATAAAATCATTAATTTTTAGAAAACAAAAAAACCTTTCGAAATTATCAATATCATTTCTAGAGAATTATTTTGTGTTAAAATCGAACTGAAATCATGTTTTATATGCCACACTATAGGCACATAAAACATTTGCCTTGATTTTTTGAGGTTATTTAGGAAAAATGACAATTTCTCCAACAAAAATGTGTTTCAGAGAAATAATGCCAAAGGAAAAAAGATTCTCCATCAAATTCTACTATAGGTCGCCAAACAGAAGATAACTGTAAATAATATATTACCCCCTTAAAAATATGAATTCTAAATTGATCACACATTCACAGAAGTTCTTAAGAGAAAAATTTTGAGGTTAATTTTGAAATGGCCAAAAAACTTCCACAAAACTCAACCTTAGACAGATGTCGTCAAGGAGGAAAATTTTCTACAGCAAATCTACTATAGGTCGCCAAACAGAAGATAACTGTAAATGATATATTACCCCCTTAAAAATATGAATTCTAAATTGATCACACATTCACAGAAGTTCTTAGGAGACAAATTTTGAGGTTAATTTTGAAATGGCCCAAAAACTTCCACAAAACTTAACTTTAGGCAGATGTCGTCAAAGAGGAAAATATTCTACAACAAATTTGAGTATAGGCCACCGTGTAAATGAAAACTGTATATAAGGTTCCAATTCGGTTATATGTTCATCGCCAAAAATGTGTTAGAGAATGTTTGAGGTTATTTTAAAATATGGCAATATCTTCAAGAACACTTTTATTTAGAGGCATGGTGTCAATGGGAAAAATAATCCCCATCAAATTTCACTATGGGTCACGGAGTAAAAGAAAACTGTAACTGTTGTATATCTCACTATAAAATATCATTTATAATTAGGCATCTATTCACTGACTTTGTTTATAGAATTTTTAAGGTTATTTTCGAAATGATCTAAAATCTAACACAAGGTGTGATTTTAGCAGGATGTCGTTAAAGAGGAAAGTACTCCACAGAATATTTCACTAAAGGTCACCGAACAAGAGAAATCTGTACGCATTATATTTTCCATTATAAGCGGGCTTTGAATTTAGGCATAAATAAGAAAATATTATTGAAAAGTGTTTATAAGGTTATTTTCGAAATGAGGCCAAAACTCTCAAAATACTTTATTTTAAACGAATGTTGTCAATGAGAAAAAGATTTTTCAGCCAATTTCATTATAGGTCGCCAAACAAAAGATAACTGTAAATGTAAAATCTCCCCCTTAAAAATGTAAATTCTAAATTGATCATATATTTTCAGAAGTGTTTGGGAGAATTTTTGAGGTTAGATTTGAAATGGGCAAAAAATGTCCACATAACTTGATTTTAGAAGAATATAGCCAAGAAGAAAATTATTCTACAGTAAATTTCACTATAGGTCACCCAGTAAAAGAAAACTCTATCTTTGATCAAATTTGGTTACATGACCATTCCCAAAAAAATCGTTAGTGAATGTTTGAGGTTATCTTCAAAATGTGGCAATATCTCTAAGAAAACTTTAAGTTAGAGGCATAGTGTCAATTAGGAAAAGTTTCAACATCAAATTTCAGTATAGGTCATCGAGTAAAACAAAGCTGTAAATGGTATATAACCCAATATAAAATTCCTAATTTGAGCATATGTTCACATTTTTAGTTTATGGAATTTTTAAGGTTATTTTCGAAATGGTCCAAAATTTTGCACAATACATGACGTTAGAAGTATGTGGTCAATGAAGAAAATATTCTCTAGCAAATTTCACTATGGGTCGCCAAACAAGATAAATCTATAAGGTACTATATTTCCCATTAAAAGAGGACTTCCAATTTGGACATACAAAAGAAAATATTATTGCAAACAAGGTTATCTTCAAAAATGGGACCATTACTGTCACAGTACATCATTTAAGGCAAATGTTGTCAAAGAGAAAAAGATTCTACATTAAATTTCACTATATGTCAACGTGTAAAAGAAAGCTCTAAATGTAATATATCCCGCTATAAAACACCATATCCCATTTGATCATGTATTCACAGAAATAGAATTTTTAAGGTTAATTCTGAAATGGTACAAAATCTTACACAATTATTTTAGAAGGATCTTGTCAAAGAGGAAAATATTCCTTAACCAATTTCACTATAGGTCTCCGAACAAGATAAATCAATATGTATTATATTTCCCATTAAAAGCGCTGTTCCAATTGAGACATAAAAGGAAAATATTATTGCAAAAAATTAGTAAGGTTATATTTAAAATTTGACCAAATTTGCCATAATAATTTATTTTAGGCAACTGGTGTCAATGAGAAAAAGTTTCTTCAACAAATTTTACTATAGGTCTCCGAGTAAACGATAACTGTAGATATTAGGGTAACCCTAGTACTACCACATAAAATGCAACAATCTGGCAGCATCATAACAGTGTTGCATGCATCAGTAGTTTTAAGTTATTATCTCTCTCTACTCATTGTCAGTACACAGTCAGTTAGTTACTTTGCAACCACCAATTAATAGACATCTCATCTGTACATATTTCGTCATATTTCATTGTTCTTCATAATTAATACTTTATTTCAACTCATAAAACAACTTAAAGTTTTATTCAATAAATGAATTGATTGTTATGTTTAAACATCGTCTTTCATTCAATCGACCACCTCCGTAAGAACATAACAATTTGGCGACGAGGATTTTGGAACAAAGATTAATCATTCTCGCTAACAATTTGGCGACGAGGATTTTGGAACAAATATGTATCATTCTCGCTAACAATTTGGCGACGAGGATTGTGAATTGAAAACAGCACTCAGTAACAAAAGGAATTTCACAATTTCATCAGAACTTTCAACAAGGCTGCGTAATAACATCAAGACATCGCACACAATAAAAGTTGTGGCAGGAAGATTTTCAAGGAAAACATCAAAACGCACAGGCGCAAGTTCATCAGGAATATTCTAACAAGAATTTTCAAGAAATCTTCAGCGATCAACACTCACACAAACAATAGTTTGCAGTCTCACATATACATAAATTTTTTCATCTCAACACACACACCACTACAACGTTGGGAATTTCATCATTTTTGCAGCGCACACATACAGACATACGACGGCAGCGTCTCTAACAAAATTGTAACGGCTGAAAACACAGACACTAGAAAAATCTAGACATGTCGGAACAAGCGAATATTGTAAAATTACTTGCACAGCAGCAAGAGCAAATAGCTAAGCAGCAGGAACAATTTGCGCAACAACAGGAATTACTAAATAAACTCACACAAATCATCGCTGGACAACAAGGTGCAAACACAGTTTCATCATCAATTCCAGGTGAATCATCAGTGGCAAAAGCCCACCTCATGGAATCTTTAGCTAATTCCATGACGGATTTTCACTATGAGCCTGACAGTGGTTTATTATTTGAATCGTGGTACAATCGTTTCAAACACATCTTCGAAAGGGAAGCAAGTGCACTGGACGATGCAGACAAAGTAGGACTTTTGTGGAGAAAAATGTCCAATCACATTCATGAACGATTCAAGAATTTCGTGTTACCAAAACAACCTCAAGAACTTTCATTGGCAGACACAATCAAGCATCTTACAAGACTATTTGGCAGAACAGAAACACAAGTAAGTCTACGATACAAGTGTCTCCAAATCACAAAGATGGAAAATGAAGATTTTAAAGAATACGCTAGTCGTGTCAATCTTCAGTGTGAACTTTTTAAACTGGATGACTTAACTACAGACCAGTTCAAGTGTTTAATTTTCATACTTGGTCTTAAATCATCACAAGACAGTGACATCAGAATCCGTTTATTAAGGCATCTTAATGAAAGTAAGGAAGTAGTCAACTTAGAAAAGCTTGTTGATGAAACACAAAGCATTTTGGATTTGAAAAGTGACACAGCACTAATTGAGGGAAGCCAAAAACAGTGCAACAAAATTGGTAAGCCTCAACAAAAACAAAAGATACCAAAAACAGCATGTTGGTATTGTGGAGATATGCATTATGCAAAACATTGCCCCTACTCCAAACACAAGTGTACCAAGTGTCAACAGATTGGTCACAAAGATGGTTTTTGCAACAGCATGCACAGGCAGAGCAAACCAAATCACAACAACAACAAACCTCAACAGAGCAAAACCAATCATGACCAAAATTCTAAGAAGAACAATGTGAGTCATCAGAATTTTAACAACAACAAAACAAAATTCAGCACAAAAACAGTATCTACAACAGATCCAGTCAAAATCAAGCAGGCAAGAAAATATGCTACAGTGAGTATTAATTCAAAGCAAGTGAAACTACAGTTGGACACGGCATCAGACATTACCATAATTTCTATATCAACGTGGAAAAGAATCGGAAAGCCGGATGCATTTGAAACCACAGACACTGCCGAAGATGCAGGTGGCAATAAACTCACATTTTTTGCAAAACTTTTTCCAATAGAAGTGTCAGTTGCAGGAAAATCAAAAATTGTGGATTGTTACATTTCAAATTTGGAATCATTAAATGTCCTAGGCATAGATTGGATTGAGAAATTTAATCTATGGGATATTCCAATAGCAAAATGGTGCCATCAGATCAAGTTCACAGGAACTAAGTCATTGAACAATGTTTATCAAGTACTCAATGCTCACTTTCATCCCAGCCCAAATAGACAAGTCAAATCAGTACTCAAAAAAAAAAGGAAGAGGAAGGAGCATCCGCAAAAGCATCTTTAAGAAGAAAAACTCACAACGTATTCAACGTTCATAAAAGTCTATGTTCATCAGTCATGGACAGAAATCAGAAAAAGGAAAGTCAGTATAATACCAAACACGGAAGTCGCATCAAGGTACATGCAGATCAACTTCAAACAAAAATAGGCGATACTTCTGCTTCATCAAACAAATTATCACCTTTGGACATATTACTTCGAGAATTCAACATTAAATTGCCGTATACAGATTCTACAGCATATCAACCAGAATCATCCACAGACGACAACCAGTTGAAGTAATATCCATAACCCAGGTTCAAACTTAAAAGGGGAGATATTAGGGTAACCCTAGTACTACCACATAAAATGCAACAATCTGGCAGCATCATAACAGTGTTGCATGCATCAGTAGTTTTAAGTTATTATCTCTCTCTACTCATTGTCAGTACACAGTCAGTTAGTTACTTTGCAACCACCAATTAATAGACATCTCATCTGTACATATTTCGTCATATTTCATTGTTCTTCATAATTAATACTTTATTTCAACTCATAAAACAACTTAAAGTTTTATTCAATAAATGAATTGATTGTTATGTTTAAACATCGTCTTTCATTCAATCGACCACCTCCGTAAGAACATAACAGTAGATATAATATATCCGCCCATAAAAACCCATTTCCAATTAGATAATTTGTTCACAGACTTTTTATAGAATTTTTAAGGTTATTTCCGAAATGCTCTAGAACCTTGCACAATACATGACCTTAGAAGAATGTCGTCAATGAGGAAAATAATATCACCAAAAATTTAAAAGGTTACTTTCGAAATTGGTCCAAAACTGCCAAAATACTTCATTTTAAGTGGATGGTGTCAATGAGAAAAAGTTTCTTCAACAAATTTCAATAATGGTCAACGAATAGAAGAAAACTGTAAATATCATATATTCCTCTAAAAATACCAATTATTATTTGATCATTTCATATATTCCCAGGTTACTTTCGAAATTGGTCCAAAACTGCCAAAATACTTCATTTTAGGTGAATGGTGTCAGTGAGAAAAAGTTTCTTCAACAAATTTCACTAATGGTCAACGAATAGAAGAAAACTGTAAATATCATATATTCCTCTAAAAATACCAATTATTATTTGATCATTTCATATATTCCCAGGTTACTTTCGAAATTGGTCCAAAACTGCCAAAATACTTCATTTTAGGTGAATGGTGTCAATGAGAAAAAGTTTCTTCAACAAATTTCACTCAAGGTCAACGAATAGAAGAAAGCTCTAAATGTTATATATCCCTCTAAAATACTAATTATTATTTGATCATTTATATATTCCCAGATTTTCTTTTTAAGAATTTAGGGTTAATTTTAAAATTAGCCAAAAACATTCCGACTATACCATTTTAGCTGGATGATGTCAATGAGAGAAATATTCTGAATTAAATTGCACTCTTGATTCCCAAACTAAAGAACTTTTTTAATAATGTCCAATTCCGCTTTATGTCCACCAAAAGAACTCTTTATGGTATTATTGAGGTTATTTTAAATATGTGACAATATCTTCCATAAACATTTATTTTAGAGGCATGGTGTCAATGAGAAAAAGTTTCTACAGCAAATTTCACCATAGGTCACCGAACAATAGAAATCGTTAAATGTAATATATCCCCCTATAAACTAGAAATTCTAATTTGATTACATTTTTACAGAGAATATTTTTGAGGTTAATTTCGAAATGGGTCAAAAACTCCCATAAAACTTGATTTTATAAGAATGATCTCAATGGAAAAAAGATTCTAAATCAAATTTCACTGTGGGTCACAGAAGCAAAGACCTCTGTAAATATAAAGATTCGCATAGTAATTGCACCTAGAATTTGGGGTTAAGCAGAAAATATTTTTTCTGAATTTTTAAGGCTTATTTCGGAATTGGCCAAAATATCCCACAACGCTTTATTTGAGGAGGTTGCTATAAAGAGCTAAAATATTCTACATAAAATTTTATTATTGTAGCCAGATGTGAATATTCCTGTAAATTCGATAATTCGCAAAGTAATTGCACTTTCAATTTGGGGTTAATGAGAAAATATTTATTTTTTTATTTTTATTTATTATTTATATTTTTATTTTTAAGGTTAATTGGGAACTTGGCCAAAATCTCTCACAATACTTCATTTTTATAGGTTGCTGTAAAGGAAGAAAATATTCTACACCAGATTCCACTGTGGGTCCCCGAAGAAAATATGCCTGTAAATTTAATAGTTGGCATACTAGTTCACTTTCAATTTAGGGTTAATAGGAAAATATTTCGTTTTTTTAATTTTAAGGTTAATTTGGAAATGGCCCAAAATAACCCACAAGGCCATAACTTAGGAAGATGCCGTAAAGGGCAAAAATATTCTACATTAAATTTTACTATGGGTCTCAGAAGCCAAGATATTCACAAATACGACATTTCGCACAGTAATTGCACTTCCAATTTGAGGTTAATGAGAAAATAATTTTTATTGAATTTTTGAGGTTATGTTGGAAATTGGCCAAAATCTCATATATTACTTTATTTCTGGAGGTAGCTATAAAGAGCTAAAATATTCTGCAACAAATTTTAATATGGTTCATATAAGCAAAGATTTATGTAGATATAATAATTCGCATAGTAATTGCATTTCCATTGTGAGATTTAATGAGAAACTACTTTTTCTGTGTTTTTATGGTTTATTTCGAAAATTGACCAAAATAACTTACAAGGCCATAACTTAGGAAGATGCTATAAAGAGCAAAAATATTCTACATTAAATTTTACTAAGGGTCTCAGAAGCCAAGATATTTGAAAACATAACATTTCGCACAGTAATTGCACTTCCAATTTGAGGTTAGTGAGAAAATAATTTTTATTGAATTTTTGAGGTTATGTTGTAAATTGGCCAAAATCTCATACATAACTTTATTTCTGGAGGTAGTTATAAAGAGCTAAAATATTCTGCACCAAATTTCAACATGGGTCATAGAAGTAAAGTTTTATGTAAATATAATAATTCGCATAGTAATTGCATTTCTATTGTGAGATTTAATGAGAAACTACTTTTTCTGTGTTTTTATGGTTATTTCCAAAATTGACCAAAATCACCCACAATACATCATTTTAGGAGGTAGCTATAAAGAGCAAAAATATTCTACAGCAAAATTTACTGTGAGTCAGTGAAGAAAATATTATTGTAAATCTAATAATTTGCATAGTAATTGCACTTCCAATTTGAGTTTATTGAGAAAAACAAACTTTTTTTATATTTTCAAGGTTAATTGGGAATTTGGCAAAAATCTCCCACAATACTTCACTTTTGGAGTTTGCTGTAAAGGGAGGAAATATTCTATATAAAATTTCACTATGGGTCACTGAAGAAAATTTTTCTGTACATTTAATAATTCTCATAGTAATTGCACTTTCAATTTGGGGTTACTGAGGAAATCATTTTTATTGAATTTTCGAGGTTAGTCTGAAAATCTTCCACAATACTTCACTTTTGGAGTTTGCTATAAAGGGAGAAAATATTGTACATCAAATTTCACTGTGGGTTACAGAAGTAAAGATATCCATAAATATAATAATTCTCACAGCAATGTCTCTTTTAATATTGTGATTGATGAGAAAAGTTTTTATCTGAATTTTTAAGGTTATTTTGGAAATTGGCCAAAATCTCCCATAATACTTAATTTTTAGAGGTTGCTATAAAGAGCTAAAATATTTTACAGCAAATTTCACTATGGGTTACAGAGTTGAATATTTCTGTAAATATAATTATTCGCATAGTAATTTCACTTTCAAATTGGGGTTAGTGGGAATATAATTTTTTTTTTTAAATTTTAAGGTTAATTTGGAAATGGCCCAAATTAACCCACAACGCCTTAACTTAGGAAGATGCTATAAAGGAAATAAATATTCTACATTCAATTTTACTATGGGTCTCAGAAGTGAAGATACTCAAAAATATAATATTTCGCATAGTAAATGCACTTTCAATTTGAGGTTATTGAGAAAAAACCCTTTTTTTTATAATTTTAAGGTTAATTGGGAACATGGCCGAAATCTACCATAATACTTCATTTTTGGAGGTTGCTGCAAGTGAAAAAAATATTCTACATCAAATTTCATTATGGGTCACTGAAGAAAATATTTCTGTTAATCTAATTATTCGCATGGTAGTTGCACTTTCAATTTGGGGTTAATGGGAAAATAATTTTTTCTAAATTTTTAAGGTTAATTTGGAAATTGGTCAAAATCTCCTACTATACCCAATTTTTTGAGGTTGTTGTAAAGACAGAAAATATTCTACGTTAAATTCCACTATTGGTTCCCAAAGAAAAGAAATGTGTTAATCTATGAGATAAAAATTGTGCTATAATTTCGAGTCTCAAAATAAAGTTTTGTTTCTCGAACTTTTTGAGGTTAATTCGGAAATCTCGTACAATACTTCATTTTTTGAGGTAGCTTCAAGGAGGTAAAATATTCTACACCAAATTTCACTATGGGTCACAGAAGCAAAGATATGCGTAAATATAATAATTCACATAGTAATTGCTCTTCCAATTTGAGGTTATGAGATTTTTTTAGGAATTTTTTGAGGTTAATTTGGAAATTGCTTAAAATCTCGTATAATACTTAATTTTTGAGGTTTGCTATAAAGACCAAAAATATTCTAGAGAAAATTTCACTATAAGTCACTGAAGAAAATATTCTTGTAAATCTAATAATTCGCCTAGTAATTGCATCTTCAATTTTGGGAATAATGAGAAAATAATTTTTTCCTACATTTTTAAGGTTAATTTGGAAATTGGTTAAAATCCCCTACTATACCTAATTTTTTGAGGTTTCTGTAAAGACAGAATATATTCTACGTTAAATTCCACTATTGGTTCCCAAAGAAAAGAAATGTGTAAATCCATGAGATAACCTAAAAATGTCACTATAATTTCGAGTCTCAAAATAAAGTTGTGTTTCTCGAACTTTTGGAGGTTAATTCGGAAATCTCGCACAATACTTCATTTTTGGAGGTAGCTTCAAAGAGGTAAAATATTCTATACCAAATTTCACTATGGGCCACAGAAGCAAAGATATGCGTAAATATAATAATTCACATAGTAATTGCACTTCCAATTTGAGGTTATGAGACTTTTTATGACACTTTTGAGGTTATTTCGGAAATTGATTAAAATCTCATACAATATTTAATTTTTGAGGATTGCTATAAAGACCAAAAATATTCTACAGAAAATTTCACTATAAGTCACTGAAGAAAATATTCTTGTAAATCTAATAATTCGCCTAGTAATTGTGCTTTCAATTTTGGGGTTAATGAGAAAATTGTTTTTAACTGAATTTTTAAGGTTATTTCGGATATTGGCCAAAATATCATAGAATACTTAATTTTTAGAGGTTGCTGTAAAGAGAGAAAATATTCTCCATAAAAATTCAGTGTGGGTCCCCAAACAAAAGAAACTTGCAAATCTATGAGATAACCTAAAAAAATTACTCTAATTTCGAGTCTCAAAATAAAGTCATGTTTCTTAAATATTTTGAGGTTAATTCCGAAATTAGCCTAAATCTCATACAATACTTCATTTTATGGCCTTGGTGTCAATAGAAAAATTATTCCTCAACAAATTTCACTATAGTTTCACGAACAAACGAAATCGGCATCTTTGGTATATATCATTAAAATTCAGTAAAAACAATTTAGTTCTCTGGAATGGTGTTCTTTAATTTTTTTTTTTTTAAATAATATATCTATGTGAATGTCTGGTCCTAGTATTGTGTTCTTTGTTAAGCCCTTAATGATTCCAGACCTTGTGTTATTCTTATTATTATTAATTATAAATTAAAATTAACTTTACAAAGAAAAAATTAATGTAAAATAAAAAAATACTTATAAAAAAAATAATTTAAAAAATCAACAAAAAAACATTTTAGGGATACCACTACAAAAGCAAACACAAAACAAGGAAAAAAATATTTAAAAAAACTTCAAAAAATGTACCTTAAACAACAACAACAAAATTACATATATTTTAAATATATTAAAAAAACCCAAACAACCAACAACATCAATACCTAAATAATAACAAAAATGCAAATAAAATTATTAATTGTATTTTTTATAATTTAATTTTTTAACTCCTCTACCCTTTTATTTTTGTTATATTTATAAGAGTGGTTTATTATTTTTATTATTATTAATTATTATATATATTTTTTAATTCCTTTTTCTTTGTAATATTAAAAAACTATGTTTAAATTTATTTTAATTTTAATTATTCTTATTATTATGGCTAGTTTGTAAAATGTATTATTAATTAATTTTTCCTGTAATTTTTACTTCATATTTGTTTTGTTAAATATTTAAATATTATTACACACAAAAAAATAATTTGGAAAATAGCAAACTCCTCCCAATGGCTTACTAGCCACCACCACACGACCACCAACCATCATTGCAAAGCAAAAAAGCTATCAGAAACACACAGATACACACACACGAAACTACCTTCATAGTTTATATAGAGAACTCGGTTTTAAGTTAAATATTTTGTTTTTTGATTTACCACAATACAACAATATATACATACATATATTAATTTGTTTAAAACACAATACAAGCAAGCAATCTAATCAGGGCAATAGTAATAATAAATAAAATAAACAAGCAAATTTTTATTCCAAAAGTTAGGTTAGAAAGCAGAAGTTCACAGAAAATTGTTCCAAGATCTCTTTTTCTCTGCAATTTCTTGTAGTTATAATCCAAACCATTGTAACACCGATCCCTTTTTGAAAATAACTTCTAATTAAAAATTCTCCTCATGCTTGTATTGTTCCCTCTCTTCTATTATTTTTTTAATTATTATTTCCATTAATATTATTTATGTGGCTTCTGTTAATTTTTTTTATTATTATTATAAACTATTTTTATTATTATTATTATTATTGATTAATTAATTATGTGTTCATATATATTTTTTTACAAATTAAGCTTCAAAAAAATAACAAATTACACACCAACAACAACAACATCAACAAACAATAAATTGTCAAACAATGAAAGTAAGAAAGAAAAAAAAGAATAAAAGCAAAAAATATACTAAACAAAAAAATAAAAATTATTTTTTATTTCTTCTTCTTTAATTTTTAATTGGTTTATAAGAAAAACTTATTTAGAGACTCGCCTAATGTAAATTGGGACAAAGGATCAAAATTAAATTGTTCAAAAATTAAGTCATTTTCCAAGAGAGAGAAAGGGAGAGAGAGAGAAATGTAATTTATTAGGTTTACTCTTTATTGGCAACTTTTTATGGGAGGTAACTTTAATGGAGATTTTTTTCTTTCTTTGTCATTTTTCCGTGGAGTCTTTTATAGAGGAGTTTTATATACAATGAAGACCTGCGTAGCAGTCTTATATACCATTGAAGACTTCTATAGAATAGAAGAACTCCGTAGGTGTCTTCTACAGAACACCGTAGGAGTCTTCTATAGAACAGAAGACCTCCGAAGGACTCTTCTATAGAATAGAAGACGTCCGTAGGGGTCTTCTACAGAATTGAAGAGCTCCGTAGGGGTCTTCCATAGAATAGAAGACGTCCGTATGAGTCTTTTATAGTATAGTAGACCTCCGCAGGAGTCTTTAATAGTATAGCAGACTTTCGGATGAGGGTTCAATAGATTAGCAGACATCCGTAGGGGTCTTCTATAGAATATAAGACCTCGGTAGGAGTCTTCTATAGAATAGAAGACGTACGTAGGGGTCTTCTATACAATAGAAGACGTCCTTAGGGGCCTTCTATAGAATAGAAGACGTCCTTAGGGGTCTTCTATACAATAGAAGACGTCCTTAGGGGTCTTCTGTACAATAGAAGACGTCCGTAGGGGTCTTCTATAGAATAGAAGACGTTCGTAGGGGTCTTCTATAGAATAGAAGACGTTCGTAGGGGTCTTCTATAGTATAGAAGACGTCTGTAGGGGTCTCCTATTGAAAAGAACACTTCGTCAGAGGTCTTCTATAGAATAGAAGACGTCCGTAGGGGTCTTCTATAAAATAGAAGACCTCGGTCGGGGTCTTCTATAGAATAGGAGACGTCCGTAGTGGTTTTCTATAGCATAGAAGACGTCCGTAGTGGTCTTCTATGGAATAGAAGAAGTCCGTAGGAGTCTTCTATGGAATAGAAGAAGTCCGTAGGAGTCTTCTATAGAATAGAAGACCTCTGTAGGGGTCCTCTATAGAATAGAAGACGTCCGTGGGGGTCTTCTATAGAATAGAAGACGTCCGTGGGGTCTTCTATAGAATAGAAGACGTCGTAGGGGTCTTCTATAGTATAGAAGACGTCCGTAAGGGTCTTCTATAGAATAGGAGACGTCCGTAGGGGTCTTCTATAGAATAGAAGACGTCCGTAGGGGTCTTCTATAGAATAGAAGACGTCCGTAGGGGTCTTCTATAGAATGGAAGACCTCGTTACGGGTCTTCTATAGAATAGAAGACGTCCGTAGGGGTCTTCTATAGAATAGAAGACGTCCGTAGGGGTCTTCTATAGAATAGAAGACGTCCGTAGGGGTCTTCTATAGAATAGAAGACGTCCGTAGGGGTCTTCTATAGAATAGAAGACGTCCGTAGGGGTCTTCTATAGAATAGAAGACGTCCGTAGGGGTCTTCTATAGAATAGAAGACGTCCGTAGGGGTCTTCTATAGAATAGAAGACGTCCGTAGGGGTCTTCTATAGAATGGAAGACCTCGTTACGGGTCTTCTATAGAATAGATGACCTCCGTAGGGGTCTTCTATGGAATATATGACCTCCATAGGGGTCCTCTATAGAATAGAAGACCTCGGTAGGGGTCTTCTATAGTATAGAAGACCTCGGTAGGGGTCTTCTATAGAACTGAAGACCTCGGTAGGGGTCTTCTATAGAATAGAAGACCTCGGTAGGGGTCTTCTATAGAATAGAAGACCTCGTTAGGGGTATTCTATAGAATAGAAGACCTCGGTAGGGGTCTTCTATAAAATAGAAGACCTCGGTAGGGGTCTTCTATAAAATAGAAGACCTCGGTAGGGGTCTTCTATAAAATAGAAGACCTCGGTAGGGGTCTTCTATAAAATAGAAGACCTCGGTAGGGGTCTTCTCTAAAATAGAAGACCTCGGTAGGGGTTTTCTATAAAATAGAAGACCTCGGTAGGGGTTTTCTATAAAATAGAAGACCTCGGTAGGGGTCTTCTATAGAATAGCAGACGTCCGTAGGGGTCTTCTGTTGTATAGAAGACCACGCTGGGGTTTTCTATAGAATAGATGACCTCGGTAGAAGACTTTTATAGAAAAGAAGACCTCCGTAGGGGTCTTCTATGGAATGGAAGACCTCGGTAGGGGTATTCTATAGAATGTAAGACCTCGGTAGGGGTCTTCTATATTACAGAAGACCTCATTAGGGGTCTTCCATAGAAAAAAAACCCCGTTAGAGATCTTTTATAGATTTAAAGACATCGTTAGGAATGGAATATATGGCCTCGTTAGGGGTCTTCTGTTGAATAGAAGACCTCGTTAGGGGTCTTCTATAGAATAGATGACATCCGTAGGGGTCTTCTATAGAATAGAAGACGTCCCTAGGGGTCTTCTATAGAATAGAAGTCGTCCGTATTGGTCTCCTATAGAATAAAAGAAGTCCGTAGGGGTCTTCTATAGAATAGAAGACGTCGGTAGAGGTCTTCTATAGAATAGAAGACGTCCGTAGGGATCTTCTATAGAATAGAGGACGTCCGTAGGGGTCTTCTATGGAATAGAAGACCTCCGTAGGAGTCTTCCATAGAATAGGAGACGTCCGTAGGGGTTTTCTGTTGAATAGAAGACGTCCGTAGGGGTCCTTTATAGAATAGGAGACGTCCGTAGGGGTCTTCTATAGAATAGGAGACGTCCGTAGAGGTCTTCTATAGAAAATAAGACGTCCGTAGGGGTCTTCTATGGAATAGAAGACCTCCGTTGGAGCCTTCCATAGAATAGGAGACATCCGTAGGGGTCTTTTTTAGAATAGAAGACGTCCGTAGGGGTCTTCTACAGAATAGCAGACCTCCGTAGGGGTCTTCTATAGAATAGATGACCTCGATAGGAGTCTTCTATGGAATAGAAGACCTCAGTAGGGGTCTTCTATAGAATAGGAGACCTCGGTAGAGGTTTTCTTTAGAGCAGAATACCTCGGTAAGGGTCTTATATAGAATAGGAGACCTCGTTAGGGGTCTTCTACGGGCTAGTTGACCTCCGTAGGGGTCTTCTATGGAATAGATGACCTCCGTAGAGGTCTTCTATGGAATAGATGACCTCCGTAGAGGTCTTCTATGGAATAGATGACCTCCGTAGGGATCTTCTATGGAATAGATGACCTCCGTAGGGGTCTTCTATGGAATAGATGACCTCCGTTGGGGTCTTCTATGGAATAGATGACCTCCGTAGGGGTCTTCTATGGAATAGATTACCTCCGTAGGGGTCTTCTATGGAATAGATGACCTCTGTTGGGGTCTTCAATGGAATAGATGATCTCCGTCCGTAGGGGTCTTCTATGGAATAGATCACCTCCGTAGGGGTCTACTATGGAATAGACGACCTCCGTAGGGGTCTTCTATGGAATAGATGACCTCCGTAGGGGTCTTCTATGGAATAGATGACCTCCGTAGGGGTCTTCTATGGAATAGATTACCTCCGTAGGGGTCTTCTATGGAATAGATGACCTCCGTACTGGTCTTCTATAGAATGAATGACCTCCGTAGGGGTCTTCTATGGAATAGATGACCTCCGTGGGGTCTTCTATGGAATAGAAGACCTCCGTTGGGGTCTTCTATGAAATAGAAGACCTCCGTTGGGGTCTTCTATGGAATAGAAGACCTCCGTTGGGTTCTTCTATGGAATAGAAGACCTCCGTTGGGGTCTTCTATGGAATAGAAGACCTCCGTTGGGGTCTTCTATAGAATAGAAGACCTCCGTAAGGGTCTTCTATAGACTAGAAGACCTCGGTAGGGGTCTTCTATAGAATAGAAGACCTCGTTAGGGGTATTCTTTAGAATAGAAGACCTCGGTAGGGGTCTTCTATAGAATAGAAGACCTCGTTAGGGATCTTCTATAGAATAGAAGACCTCGGCAGGGATCTTCTATAGAATTGAAGACATCGTTAGAGGTCTTCTATGGAATAGAAGACCTCGTTAGGGGTCTTCTATGGAATAGAAAACCTCCGTAGAGGCCTTCTATGGAATAGAAGACCTCCGTGGGGGTCTTCTATAGAATAGAAGACCTCCGTAGGGGTCTTCTATAGAATAGAAGACCTCCGTAGGCGTCTTCTATAGAATAGAAGACCTCCGTAGGGGTTTTCTATGGAATAGATGTCCTCCGTAAGGGTTTTCTATAGAATAGAAGACCTCGGTAGGGGTCTTCTATATAATAGAAGACCTCGTTAGGGATCTTCTATAGAATTAAAGACTTCGTTAGGAATTTCTATGGAATGTAAGGCCTGGTTAGGGATCATCTATAGCATAGAAGACCTTCGTAGGGGTGTTCTATAGCATAGAAGATCTCGTTAGGTGTCTTTTGTAGGATAAAAGACTTTGTTGTAGTCAATGAGTAAATGGTAAGTATGGAGCTATTGTTTTTGACAATTCTTCACCGTTGTTCTGTGGTAATAATGACCGCCCTGCGGGCAGAAGCTCGTCCGCACAATCCCTGACCAAAACATCACACTATTCATATGTTGTAAGACCCCTCTACAAAATGCTAGACCTCCACTG
Source organism: Musca autumnalis (assembly GCF_047663935.1). Classification (NCBI taxonomy): domain Eukaryota; kingdom Metazoa; phylum Arthropoda; class Insecta; order Diptera; family Muscidae; genus Musca; species Musca autumnalis. The sequence goes on along the minus strand of NW_027411977.1, from coordinate 225,406,444 downwards.
CTATCTTCGCCTCATTTTGCCTTTATTCTTTTGTGATTGATTTTATTCGTCTCTGCCGGGAAAGGCACCATAGCTACCAGGAGGAAAAAAGCAAATAGCTGATATGTCCCAGACCAGAGAATTTCCTTCAAACATTTTCAAATAGAAAATGGTTTTCCTGCATTTCATGCACTGGAACGCTTTTTTGCAAAATGACATCATTTGGTCTGCAAAATTGTGTGACAGTTATTCACAGCATACTTTTAGGCAAAAGGAAAAATGTTTGAGAAAAATGTATTTCTGTTGAAACAAAAAGTAGCTTTTGGGGTATATGAAGGATATGAAGGAATGTGATAGAGGGGGAGCAGCATTAGGTGTGTTCCGGTACACAAAAAATTTGTGAAACTTTTCGGTTTTTAAAAGATAAGATTTGTAGATATGAAAAAAGCTGTAAGATTATTCGATGTTATGTGGGTGTGTTCCCTCACACAAAAAATTTAAATTTTTGTAGGGTAAAATTATAAAAAAATAAACTTTAAAATTCGTGGAAGTTATGTGGGTGTGTTCCCTTACACAAAAAAATAAATTTTTATAGGTTAAAAATTATAAAAAACATAAACTTTCTGGAACAGAGCTGTTAATAGCATAATTTGCAGCATTTCCAAGAAATGCACACTTCCCTATATAATTTTGGTAACAGCTCTAATTTATTTTGTATAATTATTATTATTTTTTATTAATTTCGTATTAATTAATATGTGTATATTTCCAAAACAAATCACGAATCTATAAAGAAAATTGAGTACCTTATAAACAAACCAAAAATAAAATTGTGAAAAATAAAATAAATTATTATAAAAATATCCACATATATTAATATATTTGCCAATATTTAGATCATTATATAACCTCATAGCCATTCATAAAGGAAAATATTTAATTCATAAAAAGAATTGTGATTAAGCCTTACATTTCCATGAAAATAAATCTCGATCAAATAAAAGTATTTTTTTGTGTTTATGTATTTAATTAAAACAACCTTTAAATGGAAAATATATATTTTTGAAAAAAATATCCACGAAAAAGCAACACCTTGTAGATAGCTATCGTCTACCTCATTAGAATACAAAACGCTTAACTAGTGTAAATACCTGAGTTAATTGAAATTTGAAATTATTTTTATTTGTTGAAAATATTTTAAAGCCGATGGGGCGTATAAGTATTATCAAAAATCATACGTCAGCTAGAATCCATGATTTCTTAAGCGTATACATTGTGGCCATACGTATACGTCAGCATGGACGCAAAGATTCTAAAGAAATATTTTAAGAGCAAAAACATTATTAAGTTTTTCACATTATTTGTTAAATATTTTACATATAGAAATCCTCTATAAGAATTTTTAATTTTTTGTTGAAAAAAAATCCAAATTTTTAAAATGATTTTTGAAAATAAAAACTAAAGCTTAATCATAATTTTTCGCTCACCGCAAACCTCATTTATATTCCCAATCAATCACACATCACCGAGGACCTCGAAAATTACATACAATTTGAAACCATTTCAGGATAGCACCCTTCAAAACGAATCTATGTGTTAAGTGTATCTAAAGAAAAACTAAAACAAAAAAATGTTTGAAAATGCAAAGCAAAATTATAAATTTAAGTAAAAATCTAAAAGAAAATTTCAACAAGAAATCCAACTTATTTTGTGTTCATTTTAAATTAAAAACAAAACTATATATCAAAATGTATAAATGTATATGTAACTTGAAACAACAAGAAAAGCAACAAAAGAAATATTATTAAATGTAAATTATTTAGTGTAAAAAAATAAAAAGTATGTATTTAAAAAATAAAAGTTTGCAATGAAAATAATTCAACAATTATTGTTTTATTTATTTTTTGAGATTGTTTTAAAAACTATTTACTCAATGCTGAAAGTCTTAATCTTATCCCCAAATTCTTTAAGAATCCCTTGAACAAACGAAGAAAATAAAAATAATTGTTAAAACAAAAATGAAAACGTTTACAAACACATATTCTTATTATCGATATTATATATGAATATATACAAAATAAGTGTAAAAATACATATTATAAGAAATAAAAGAACAAAAAATATTATTTTTAAACACTGGGTGGCAAAGAAATTGTTTGGTATTTTTTAATTTTTTTGTATTAAATTAAAATTAAGTAAAAATTCGTTTTATTTTTCATTATATTTTTTGTTTTTTTTTTTGTATTTAATTGTTTTTGTATTAAATTAAATATGTTTTATTTTTTTACTTCTTATAAATATATGCGATATATGAGGGTATTTTTATAAATATTTAAAAAAAATATTTCTAATATTATTTCATTTAAATTATTTGGTATTTTACAAAAAATTAATTTTTTCAATTTTTAATTTTTTTGTCAAATTTTTTTTGTCTAATTATTATTTTTTTATTTGTTATCTCTCTATTATATATTTGAGTTTGGTGATAAGTGACTGATTGACTCATCATCAACGCCCACCTAAAACGGCTAAAGCTAGGTGCTTGAAATTTTACCAGTAGATCACTGTTGGTGCAAATGTGCGAGATAAGGCCGGGTTATGCAAAATTCGTCCTGGAACCACAAAAAATAACAATAACAAAAATCCTTATTATTCTTAATACCGTAAAATATCACAAACAATTTCAAATTTTGTAGTTTACTTCTAGGCGCATTTATTTTATCGTAAACTAATATATATTGGAAAGACAATGAAGGTTGTTATTTTCGACTGCAACAGATGACGCAGTTTTTGATAATGGTATAAACTTCAAGGAAGCTATAACATTTTGCTATAAGCTATATAATTTAGTTTTCACATAACAGGTGTCGCACAAAAGATTTTCTTTCGTTAAAATCCAGTTAGACAAAAAATGATTACAAACGATGATTTTGTAAAAATTTTGATTTTTAATTTTAAATTAAACAAAAATTCTTTCAATAATGTTTGGTTTGTTGTACACATGAGTTGCTGTTGAAGACAAAATTAGGGTATTAAATTCAGAAATCGGTCAGAAATAACAAAAATAATTTCTATTAAAAAATAGTTTTATACCCTAGACAGACGGCAGCGTTAATTTGCATTAATAACTGTATTTAATTTTGGCCTGACAGACGACAGTTTCTGCATTTACGAAACAGCTGATTGCTGTTTTGTTGTTGTTTGCAATGTATTTTTTGTTATCCTTGTGTCTCAGAGCATGAATATGCTCTCTCCTCTATATGAATATGGGCTCTCTTCTACGGCATTGCCATATTGAAATACCTAAATGCCTTTTAAATGCATTTTGTGCATTAAGAATGTGGATAATGCACGAATTAATTTGAATTAAGGCAGTTAATGCAAATTAACGCTGCCGTCTGTCTAGGGTATTAATGTTGAGCTTTTCTTTATAATTGTGTCACTTCCGCTAACGAAGTAGCGGGCACATGCTAGTATTAAATAAAAAACTATATATACTTGACATTGAATTAAATTTAAATACAAATTTACTTTACTATTTTTATAAATTTTTTATATTTAGTTATACATTTTTAATATACTATTATATAATATATCAGTTAAACATTTATTTTGTTTAATGTTTCTGGCATTTTTTCTTTAATACAAATTTATTGAATTTATTTATTGAAATGCCTTCATAGTTGGGAGTTTTTATAAATGTTTTTAGTATTTTCGATATTACAAATAGTTTATATTTTGTATTTTTTAATTACAAATTCATATTATTTGTTTTTAGTTTTTTTATATAAAAACTAGTTCACATTTTAACTAATTTTATATGTTGTGTTTTTTTTTAATATTTTTAACTTCTATGGTATTTTTATTAAATAACAAATTATTCGATTTTTCTAATATTTTTTTTTTTTTTAAATATAAATTTACTTTATTTTATAAAAATTTTTTCACATTTTCATGTTTTTTAATATTTTAGTATTAAATATAAAATGATTTTTTAATATTTTTTATATTTATGGTATTTTTATTAAATAAAATTTGTCTACTTTTTTAAATTTCTCCACAGTTGGGTGTTTTTATTAATGTTTAAGTATTTTTTTATATAAATTAAAAATAAATTTTTTTGATATTATTTAATTTTTTTATTTATTAAATCAAAATTTAATATATATTTTTTTCAATTTTTAATGTAAAAATGACTTCATATTTAAAAAGTTTTTAAAAATTTGATTTTTAGTATTATTTTATTTAATTTTTTTAGTAGTAAAATTTAAAAATTATTATTTCTTTCTTTTTTTTTTTGTTATTTTTATTTAGTACAACTTATTCTAAATCTTTCTAATTTTATTAAAGAAAAATATATTTTATTTATTTATTTATTTATTTATTTATTTATTTATTTATTTATTTATTTATTTATTTATTTATTTATTTATTTATTTATTTATTTTATTTGTTTATTTATTTATTTATTTATTTATTTATTTATTTATTTATTTATTTATTTATTTATTTATTTATTTATTTATTTATTTATTTATTTATTTATTTATTTATTTATTTATTTATTTATTTATTTATTTATTTATTTATTTATTTATTTATTTATTTATTTGCATGTTTTTCACATTTGCTTTTTTTTATTTTATATTAATTAAAAATTAATTTTTAAATTTTTAAATTCAATTTTTTGTTTAAATACAAATTTATTTTATTTTTAATAACACTTTTAGCGTTGTTTTTATTAAATAATAAAAAATTTATATATTTGTTTTTTAATTTAAAAAAAATGGGTGTTTTAATTAAATTTGTTGATATTCTTATATAAGTAAAATTTGTTTGTTAATATTATTTTATGTATGTTTTATTATTTGTATTAAATAACAAATTATTTTTTTAATGTCTTCATATTTGATGACTTCAGTTTTAGGTATTTTTTAAACATACATTTATTTTTTATTTTTATAAAAAATGCCTTCTCATTTGGGTGTTTTCATTTTGTATTAATAATTTTTTTTTTATAAAAAATTCCTTCACATTTGGATGTTTTCATTTTATATTAATTATTATTTTTTTATTTTTATAAAAAATGTCTACACATTTGAATGTTTTATTTATTTATTTTTTATTTTATGTTAATTAAAAATTTATTTTTAAATATTATTCAATTTAATTTTTTGTATTAAATAAATATTTTCGAATTTTTTTATAAAAGTTCCTTTGCGTTTTTGTGTTTTTTATAGTTTTTTATATTAATTATGTCTTTAATAGTTTTTATTTTATTTTTTTTTGTTGTTATTTTTTCTTAAATAAAAATTTATTTTTTGTAATAGGGCTAATACTTCAGATATTGTATGTGACAAAACTTTTCAAATGTATAAAGGGGAAAGAACAAACTTGTTTGTGTAATATTTTAATCCACTAGTACAGCATTTAAGGGAATTCTAGGTACTTACTTTGTGTTAAAAATATGGTTGAGATAAGAATCCACAAATGACCTCCCCTCATCAATTACCTCTCTTCAATGTATTACTGCACCACAATATCATCAAAAGGAGAGTTTTTTTTCTTACTTTATTATTAGCTCCTTATTAAAACCGAATCGTTTTAGAAAAAAGTTTTTTTTTGTTATTTCAACTATGGATGGTGTTCAGGCTCCCTAGGCCACCCTAATATGAACATCTCATCATTATAATCATGATCGACTGCATTTCGCTCTTCTAAAGTGCATTAGAAAGATCTCTAAAAAGTTACTTTCAAGAGTAACGCCTAAAAGCATGCAACAGCAAAATACTAACTTGTCATTATTGTGATTTAAGGAATCTCATATTTCAAAGGAGTTAAATTTTTGAAGATTTCTAGTGGTCCTTGCATTAACAAAATTAGTGTTGTAATAGAATTTCAATGCCGCCCAGTGTTTTATGTACATTTCAAACCTACTGCCTTTATTGTGTTTTTCTTTTTAACAAATTATGAAGAAAACAAAACAAAATTAATGTGAACCTGTTAAAGCAAAGCAAATGAAAAGTGATTCAAAACTCCCAAAATGAAAAAAAGAAATGTGGAAACAATACAAAAAAGTGAAGACAAAACAAGTGATAAGTAAAAGTTAATGATATAAGAGTATATATATACATACATACATTAATATGGGTAACAAATTTAGCTAAACAAAAGAGATATATATCTATATAGTATATATATATATATATATATATATATATGAAAAATGTAGGCAAATTACAAAAAGGAAACATTTAGGTAAATATATTTATGCGAGCATAAGAAAGTACACAAAAGAAACTAGAATTAAGTGAAACTTTAGAAAAAGGTAAAACAGAAAACAACAGTTTGCAACAGTTTGAATTTAAGCGGAACTAACCGCCGAACCGTTAGAACAGAAACAAATTTTGTTTTTTGTTACTACTTCCTCTTCTTTTGTTATAGTTTGAAGCAAATGTATAATCCAAACAAAAACACAAAATGTTATTTAAATAAATTAAATCTGTATGTAATTAAAAAAAAAATAAAAACAAAATATAAAACTTTGTCTCTTACACCCCACTGTAATGCAAAGAATATTTAACAAATTAAATGAAAATGTATTTATTATATATGAAAATTAAATTAAAAAAAATCAACACACATTTTAAATGTAATTTTTATTATTATTGTTTATCTATTACACACAAACAAACAGCAACAACAACAACAATACAAAATTTTATTTTTTCATCTTAACATCGTGTAATAAAAAAAATTAATAATATATAAATAATGTTTTAAACGAAAAACATTTTGTAATAATAATAAATGAAAATTATAATAATAAAAAATTTAAACAATACAAAAAATGAAAAATGCAAAATACAAAAAAAATAAAATATTGTTATTGTATTTATTTTGTTATAAACATTGGAAAAAAGGTAAGAAATATATATTTTTTAAAATTTAATGGTGGAAATAAGTTTTTTATATAAAAAAAATAATTATTTCGGCACGGATTCGGGTTCAGGTCCCCAGGACCACTCTATTTTACATGTCCCTGTTCAAATATATCGATATAATAATCGGCATTTTAATTTCGCTGTAAATTACAATGAGAAAGACCTCTTAAATGTTACTTTCAAAAGTAACGCCTAAAAGCATGCAACACCAATAGACTTACTTGTCTTCATTGTGATTTATAGAATTTCACATTTTAAAAGGGGGTTACATTTGTTGAAGATTTCTTGGTATCCTTACATTTTAGACATAAGTTATGTTCCGCAATATTATTCAGAACAATATGGGGAAGATTTTTGTAAAACAAATCAATTACCTAAATACTCTGATTAGAGCTATTCCAGGCCCTTATTTATAAAAGTATATAAATATATGTTTAATTTGGATTTTTGCTAATTTTTCCTACAAGACGTCATTTTACGGAGTTGTTGTCAATGGGCAAAATATTCTACACCAAATTTCACGATGGGTCGAAGAACAACAGAAATCTGTAGATATAAAATTTATCGGAGAATTTCTACTTTTAAATTCAAAATGCATTTTTTGAGGTTATTTTCTAAATTTGCTAGTTTTTCCTGCAAGACGTCATTTTAGCGAGTTGGTGTCAATGGACAAAATATTCTACATCAAATTTCACTATGGGTCCACGAATAACAGCAATCTGTAAATATACAATTTATCAGAGAATTTCTACTTTTAAATTGAAACTGCATTTTTTGAGGTTATTTTCTAAATTTGCTATATTTTTCTACAAGACTTAGTTTTAGCGAGTTGGTGTCAATGGACAAAATATTCTACATCAAATTTCACTATGGGCCGAAGAACAACAGGAATCTGTAAATATACAATTTATTGGAGAATTTTTATTTTTAAATTCAAACTGCATTTTTTGAGGTTATTTTCTAAATTTGCCAATTATTCCTACAAGACCTAATTTTAGGGGGATGGTGGCAATGGAAACAAATATACTACATCAAATTTCACTATGGCTCGAAGAACAACAAGAATCTGTAAATATACAATTTATCGGAGAATTTTTACTGTTAAATTCAAACTACATTTTTTGAGGTTATTTTCTAAATTTGCAAATTTTTCCTGCAAGACGTCATTTTAGGGAGTTGGTGTGCATGGACAAAATATTCTACATCAAATTTCACGATGGGTCAAAGAACAACAGAAATCAGTAAATATACAATTTATCGGAGAATTTCTACTGTTAAATTCTAACTGCATTTTTTGAGGTTATTTTCTAAATTTGCTAATTTTTTCTGCAAGACGTCATTTCAGGGAGTTGATGTTAATGGACAAAATATTCTAAATCAAATTTCACAATGGGTCGAAGAACAACAGGAATCTGTAAATATACAAATTATCGGAGAATTTCTACTGTTAAATTCAAATGGCATTTTTTGAGGTTATTTTCTAAAATTTCTAATTTTTCCTGCAAGACGTCATTTTAGGGAGTTGGTGTCAATGGATAAAATATTCTACATCAAATTTCACGATGGGTCGAAGAACAACAGGAATCTGTAAATATACAATTTATTGGAGAATTTTTACTTTTAAATTCAAACTGCATTTTTTGAGGTTATTTTCTAAATTTGCTCATTTTATCTGCAAGACGTCATTTTAGGGAGTTGGTGTCAATGGACAAAATATTCTGCATCAAATTTCACTATGGGTCAAAGAACAACAGAAATCTGTTAATATACCATTTATCGGAGAATTTCTACTGTTAAATTCAAAATGCATTTTTTGAGGTTATTTTCTAAATTTGCTAATTTTTCCAACAAGACGTCATTTTAGGGAGTTGATGTCAATGAACAAAATATTCTATATCAAATTTCACCATGGGTCAAAAAACAACAGGAACCTGTAAATATACAATTTATCGGAGAATTTCTACTTTTAAATTCAAACAGCATTTTTTGAGGTTATGTTTTAAATTTACTAATTTTTCCTGCAATACGTCATTTTAGGAATGGACAAAATATTCTACATCAAATTTCACTATGGGTCGAAGAACAACAGAAATCTGTAAATATACAATTTATCGGAGAATTTCTACTGTTAAATTCAAACTGCATTTTTTGAGGTTATTTGCTAATTTTTCCTGGAAGACGTAATTTTTGGGAGTTGGTGTCAATGGACAAAATATTCTACATCAAATTTCACTATGGGTCAAAGAACAACAAGAATCCGGAAATATACAATTTAACGGAGAATTTCTTATTTTAAATTAAAACTGCATTTTTTGAGGTTATTTTCTAAATTTGCTAATTTTTCCTGCAAGACGTAATTTTAGGGAGTTGGTGTCAATGGACAAAATATTCTACATTAAATTTCACTATGGGTCGAAGAACAACAGGAATCTGTAAATATACAATTTATCGGAGAATTTCTACTTTTAAATTCAAACTGCATTTTTTAAGGTTATTTTCTAAATTTGCTAGTTTTTCCTGCTCGACGTCAATTTACGGAGTTGGTGTCAATGGACAAAATATTCTACATTAAATTTCACTGTGGGTCGAAGAACAACAGGAATTTGTAAATATACAATTTATCGGAGAATTTCTACTTTTAAATTCAAACTGCATTTTTTGAGGTTATTTGCTAATTTTTCCTACAAGACTTCATTTTAGGGGGATGGTGGCAATGGAAAAAATATTCTACTTCAAATTTCGCAATGGGTCGAAGAACAACAGAAATCTGTAAATATACAATTTATCGTAGAATTTCTACTTTTAAATTCAAACTGCATTTTTTGAGGTTATTTTCTAAATTTGCTAATTTTTCCTACAAGACGTCATTTTAGGGAGTTGGTGTCAATGGACAAAATATGCTACATTAAATTTCACTATGGGTCGAAGAACAACAGAAATCTGTAAATATACAATTTATCGGAGAATTTCTACTTTTAAATTGAAACTGCATTTTTTGAGGTTATTTTCTAAATTTGCTAATTTTTTCTGCAAGACTTCCAATGATGTCAATGGACAAAATATTCTAGATCAAATTTCACTATGGGTCGAAGAACAACAGGAATTTGTAAATATACAATTTAACGGAGAATTTCTACTTTTAAATTCAAACTGCATTTTAGAGGTTATTTTTTTAAATTTGCTCATTTTTCATACAAGACGTCATTTTACGGAGTTGGTGTCAATGGACAAAATATTCTACATCAAATTTCACGATGGGTCGAAGAACAACAGGAATCTGTAAATATACAATTTATCGGAGAATTTCTACTTTTAAATTCAAACTGCATTTTTTGAGGTTATTTTCTAAATTTGCTAATTTTTCCTACAAGACTTAATTTTAGGGAGTTGGTGTCAATGGACAAATCATTCTACATTAAATTTCACTATGGGTCGAAGAACAACAGAAATCTGTAAATATACAATTTATCGGAGAATTTCTACTTTTAAATTCAAACTGTATTTTTTTAGGTTATTTTTCTAAATTTGCTAATTTTTCCTGCAAGACGTCATTTTAGGGAGTTGATGTCAATGGACAAAATATTCTAGATCAAATTTCACTATGGGTCGAAGAACAACAGAAATCTGTAAATATACAATTTATCGGAGAATTTCTACTGTTAAATTCAAACTGCATTTTTTGAGGTTATTTTCTAAATTTGCTCATTTTTCCTACAAGACGTCATTTTAGGGAGTTGATGTCAATGGAAAAAATATTCTACATCAAATTTCACTATGGGTTGAAGAACAACAGGAATCTGTAAATATACAATTTATCGGTGAATTCCCACTTTTAAATTCAAACTGCATTTTTTGAGGTTATTTTCTAAATTTGCTAATTTTTTCTGCAAGACGTCATTTTAGGGAGTTAGTGTCAATGGACAAAATATTCTATATCAAATTTCACAATGGGTCGAAGAACAACAGGAATCTGTAAATATACAAATTATCGGAGAATTTCTACTGTTAAATTCAAAATGCATTTTTTTAGGTTATTTTCTAAATTTGCTAATATTTCCTGCACGACGTCATTTTAGGGAGTTGGTGTCAATGGACAAAATATTCTACACCAAATTTCACTATGGGTTGAAGAACAACAGGAATCTGTAAATATACAATTTATCGGAGAATTTCTACTTTTAAATTGAAACTGTATTTTTTGAGGTTATTTTCTAAATTTGCTAATTTTTCCTACAAGACGTCATTTTAGGGAGTTGCTTTCAATGGACAAAATATTCTACATTAAATTTCACTATGGGTCGAAGAACAACAGGAATCTGTAAATATACAAATTATCGGAGAATTTCTACTGTTAAATTCAAATGGCATTTTTTGAGGTTATTTTCTAAATTTGCTAATTTTTCCTGCAAGACGTCATTTTAGGGAGTTGGTGTCAATGGACAAAATATTCTACATCAAATTTCACTATGGGTCGAAAAACAACAGAAATTTGTAAATATACAATTTATCGGAGAATTTCTACCGTTAAATTCAAACTGCATTTTTTGAGGTTATTTTCAAAATTTGGTAATTTTTCCTACAAAACGTCATTTTAGAGAGTTGGTGTCAATGGACAAAATATTCTACATCAAATTTCACTATGGGTCGAAGAACAACAGGAATTTGTAAATATACAATTTGTCGGAGATTTTCTACTTTTAAATACAAACTACATTTTTTGAGGTTATTTTCTAAATTTGCTAATTTTTCCTACCAGACGTCATTTTAGGGAGTTGGTGTCAATGGACAAATATTGTACATCAAGTTTTACTATGGGTCGAAGAACAACAAGAATCTGTAAGTATACAATTTATCGGAGAATTTCTACTATTAAATTCAAACTGCTTTTTTAAGGTTATTTTCAAAATTTGCCAATTTTTCCAACAAGACGTCATTTTAGGGGGATGGAAAAAATATTCTACATCAATTTCACTATGGGTCAAAGAACAACAGAAATCTGTTAATATACAATTTATTGGAGAATTTCTACTTTTAAATTGAAAATGCATTTTTTGAGGTTATTTTCTAAATTTGATAATTTTTCCTGCAAGACGTCATTTTAGGGAGTTGATGTCAATGGACAAAATATTCTAGATCAAATTTCATTATGGGTCGAAGAACAACAGGAATCTGTAAATATACAATTTATTGGAGAATTTTTACTTTTAAATTCAAACAGCATTTTTTGAGGTTATTTTCTAAATTTGCTAATTTTTCCTACAAGACGTCATTTTACGGAGTTGCTTTCAATGGACAAAATATTCTACATCAAATTTCACTATGGGTCGAAGAACAAGAGGAACTTGTCAATATATAATTTATCGGTGAACTCCCATTTTTAAATTTAAAAAAAAACATTTTTTGATGTTATTTTCTAAATTTGGAAAAATGTACCAAAATTATTAATTCTAGATTGAAGATATCAATGACAAAAATATTCTCCATCAAATTTCAGTATTGGGTTCTTAACTAAAGAACAATGGTTATCAACAAAATGTCGGGTCAAAGTTTAATAAATAAACAAATAATATTTTTTGCATATTTTTTAAGGTTATGTTCAAAATGTGCCAATATTTCCAAGAAGATCTAATTTTAGTGAGATGGCGCCAATGGGCAAAATATTCTACATCAAATTTCACTATGGGTCGAAGAACAACAAAAGTTTGTAGCTATAAAATGCATTGGAGAAAAATCAAATTTTATATTAAATTGCATTTTTTGAGGTTAGTTTCCAAATATGCAAAAATCCCCCACAGTACTTACTACCAGGTTAATGTAGCCAATGGAAAAAATATTCTACATCAAATTTTAGTATGAGTGGTTGAATAATAGACATCTGTAGGTACAGTGGTTAACAACAAAATGTCGGGTCAAAGTTCAATAAATAAACAAACGATATTTTATGCACATTTTTTTAGGTTATGTTCAAATTGTGCCAAAACTTCCAACAAGACCTGATTTTAGGGGGATGATGACAATAGGCAAAATATTCTACATCAAATTTCACTATGGGTCGAAGAACAACAAAAGTTTGTAACCATAAAATCCATTGGTGAAAAATCATTTTTTTTAATTAAATTGCATTTTTTGAGGTTAGTTTCTAAATTTGCAAAAATCCCCCACAAGACTTACTACTAGGTTAATGATGCCAATGAAAAAAAATATTCTGTCATATCCAATTTTGATAACTAAACGTATTTTTTCATATTTTGAGGTTAAGGTTTCTTTCCAACATTTTTCCACATAACCTCAAAATAGGTGATAGGAGTCAATGAGAAAATTGTTCTACATAAAATTCCACCATAGTCTTCAGAACAAAGGAAAGCTATAAATATCCTTCAGGAGAAATTTCGTTTTTAAAAATATAATTTTTTGGGGTTAATTTAAATTCTTGCTATTTTTTCCCACATAACCTCAATGTACGTCATAGGTGTCAATGAGGAAATTGTTCTACATAAAATTCCACCATAGTCTTCAGAACAATGAAAAGCTCTAAATACTATAAATGTCCTTCAATATCCTTCCTTTTTTGTGGTTAATTTAAATTTTTGCCAATTTTTCCTACATAACCTCAATGTACGTCATAGGTATCAATGAGAAAAATATTCTGAATGAAACTTCATTAAAGGCTCCGGAACAAATGAAATCTATAACTATAACAAATATCAACTTAACCTCAATAGCAATTTTGTTATAAAAAAAACCATGCATTTTTGAGGTTAATTTTATATTGTGTCAATTTTTTCCACATAACCTCAAAATAGATTATGGGTGTCAAAGAAAAAATTATTCTATACAAAATTTTACTATAGGTCTTCGAACAACAAAAATCCATAGCTATAATAAAAATTCAATATATTCCCTATATGAAATTTGGTATTACTTATAAAATAATTTTGGGCTATTTTCGATTTCTCACACATAACCTCACAATAGGTGATAGGTGTCAATGAGGAAATTATTTTACATCAAATTTCATTGTAGGTCCCAGAAGAAAAGTAATCTATAACTATACTGAATATCGACTAAATCTCAATTGCAATTTTGGTATACAAAGTGTATGCAATTTTGAGGTTAACTACAAATTGTGTCTATTTTTTCAACATAACCCCAAAATAGACTTTAGGTGACAAAGGGAATCTTATTCTATATCAAATTTCACTATAGACCTCCGCACAACATATATTTGTAGCTGTAATAAATATACTAATAAATCCCTATAGAAAATTTGGCACTACAAATTAAGTATATTTTGGGTAAATTTCGAATTGTAGCAATTTCTAGTACATAACCTCAAAATATATGATAGGTGTCAATGACGGAATAATTCTACATCAAATTTAACTCTGGGCTCTAAAACAAAATAGAGCTCTATCTGTTCAATATATGCGTTTAATCTCTTTATCTATTTTGGTATGAAAAAATTATGGATTTTTAAGGTTAATTTCAAATTGTGGCAATTTTTTCAACATAACCTCAAAATTGGTTATAGGTGTCAGAGAAAAATCGTTTCTACATCAAATTTCACTATAGGTCTTCGAACAGTACAAATGTGTAGCTATAATAAATATCGATTTATTCCCTTTTGCAAATTTGGTATAAAAAATTGTATATTTTTTTGTGGTTAATTTTTATTTGGGTCAATCGTTCGCACATAACGTCAGTATAAGTTGTGGCTGTTAAAGAGGAAATTATTCTACATAAAATTTTGCTATAGGCCACAGAACAAACCAGGTTTCTATCTATTATAAATATCCATTAACTCGCTTTATAAATTTTGGGACAAAAAATTTATGGATTTTTTAGGTTAATTCCAAATGGTGCTATTTCTTCCACATAACCTCAAAATAGGTTATGGGTGTCAAAGAGAAAATTATTCTACATAAAATTTCACTATAGGTCTCCGAACAACACAAATCTGTAACTTTAACAAATATCAATTTAATCCTTATAGGAAATTCGGTATTACTAATAAAGTATTTTTTTGGGAATATGCATTTCAATTTCGCACATAACCTCAAATTAGGTGATAGGTGTCCATGAAGAAACTATTCTACACCAAATTTCCCTATATATATTCAGCAGAACAAGGGAATTATGTAACTATAAGAAATATGGCTTGAATCTCAATAGCAATTTTTGGTGCAAAAAATTTATGGATATTTTAGGTTAATTTCAAATTGTACCCATTTTTTCAACATAACCTCAAAATAGGTAATGGCTAGCAAAGAAAAAAAGATTCTACATCAAATTTCACTACTGGTCTCCGAACAACAGAAATTTGTAGATATTATAAATAACGATTTAATCCCCGAAAGAAGTTTCATAGTACCAATAAAACTTTTTTGGTAAATTTAGATTTGGGTCAATTTCACCCACATAACATCAATATAGGTTATAGGTGCCAATGAGAAAATTATTCTACATCAAATTTCACTAGAGGTCTCCTAACAAAATAAGTCTCTAGCTATAGTATATAACATTAAAATATATGTTACATTTTTGGTATATAAAAGCAAGACCTTTGCATATTTAGAGTTAATTCCCAAATTTGCAAAAATCTTTTACAATAGTAAATTGTAGAGGCATGACATTAAGGGGGAAAATATTCTACATCAAATTTCACCCTAGGTCACGGAACAAAAGAAATATCTAGCTATGCAAAATAACACAAAAAATTCACTTAAAATGTGAAAAAGTAATTTATGGAATTTTTTGAGGTTATTGTGAAAAACTTCAAAATCTTTTCAACCCGTCATTCAAGGCTGTTGAAGTCAAAGAAGAAAATCTTCTACATTAAATTTCACTGTAGGCCTCCGAACAAAAGAAATCCCTAGCTAAAATGTATATCCCTGAAAATACATAAAACCTTTTTGGTATATAAAAACATTTTTTTTTTTTTGCAATTTTAAGGTTAATTCCAAAATTTGCAAAAATCTTTTACAATACTTAATTCTAGAGACATGACTTCAAGGAGAAAATTTTTCTACACGAAATTTCACACTAGGTCACAGAACAAAAGAAATCTCTAGCTATACTGAATAACATAAAAAATGTCGCTAACAATTTAAACATTTTGTTTAATTGAATTTGTTTATTTACAACAAAGGAATTTGGTTAATATAACTTATACATACAATGTATCTACATTAATAAAATAAGGGGGATAAAAGGAAGAAGAAGAAGAATAAAGAAAACTTAAAACTAATTCTATACAATTCTATTCAAAGCTTCTATGTGTTTGCAGGTTTGCTTCTCAATTGTGTCATGTCTTTTTTTATTGCCATGCAAGCATCTCCACCTAGATGTGCGGCGCCTCATGATGCTCGTTTGACAAATTTAATTTTATATGGCTTGGCTGACAATGTTATTCCCGGCACCAGGGTCCATGATGGTTGATCTTCTTCTTTATCACTGAGCTGCAGCTCAAATTTTTGACAAATGGAAACAATAAATGAAAAGATGCATGCCCGAGCCATGGCATCACCCAAACAACGTCTGCGTCCCATACCAAAGGGAATGAGATATTCATCTTTAAACGTTTTACCCTCTTCATTGATAAAACGTTCCGGTCGGAATTCTTCTGGATCACCCCAATGTTTGACATCTTTCATCACAGTAAAGGGACACGTTAGAATTGTGGTATCTTTGGGTATATCATAACCACCCAATTTAGTATCCCACAATGCCCTCCGCGGCCCCGTTATGGGAGCAATGTGAAAATATCGCTGTACCTCCATCAAAAAGGCATCTGTATACGGGTAATAGGCCTTATTAGCCAAACTGGGGAACTCATTCTGTTTGGCATTGCAGCGGATCTCTTCGTATACCTTCCTTTGGAAATCTGGACGCATTGCCAAGGTCATGAGACTTAAATCCATTGTGGTACTGGTGGTCTGCGATCCGGCAATAAATAAATCCAAAATTGTCATGGTTAACTGGGTCTCATTAAAGGTACTGTTCTCATTGTTGTTGCTCAACTCCTTTTGCATTTCCCGTAGGTAGGCATAAATTAAATCATTATCTGCGGTTTGCTTGTTCAGCGTGGACTTGTGTTCATCAATACATTCCATAAAGAAATTAAACATTTCCGAATTCAGTTGCCTTATCAAATTATAACCCGTCTTATTGGGCGCCACAAAACGCAGCCAGGGAAATTGGGTCAAAATACCACCAGACATATCAAAGACCTTGGAACGACGTCCCATTAAATCCAACAGCCTTGCCATTCTCTTATCACCTCGTTCAAAACGCTTGCCAGCCGTCATGGACCACAAAACATTTATAACACTCTGGGCCAAAAAGCTGGCCGGACACACCGGAGCCCCCTCAAATGATTCAATATATTTCAAAAGGCTTTCTGCCTCCTTTTCAATGTGCTGTTCCATCTCTGAACGTCCATAGCCCACATTGCGCATTTGTTTCATGGCAAAGTTACGATGTTCATACCACAGTTTTCCATCGGTACAAGTGATGCCTTTGCGCGTTCCCATTGTACGCAAACGTAAAAAGAATGTATCGGGACGTCCTTCGAAAACTTCTTGTAGATTAACCTCCTTTTGCATGTCATAGCCCAGGGCGACCACTACCAGTTCCCTGCCCAATTTCAGGCCAATGAGATTCGTATTGTAGATCTTGGACCATTTTTCAAAGGCTTTGTGTTGTCCGCCAGCGGCACGAGCCTCCTTGCGCAACTGGATGGTATTTCCCACCCAGGGCATGCAATCGGGACCTGCAAAGGAAGGAGAAAAGGGGTTAGTAAAAATTTTAGCATAACAAATATGAAAAATAAAATTAACTGAATGAAAGTGTGCTGCTATAGACTCTTCCTGAAAGAAAGCGGGCTTCTTTAGACAATTACTGAAAGAAAGCGGGCTTCTATATACCCTTACTGAAAGAAAGCGGGCTTCTATAGACCCTTACTGAAAGAAAGCGGGCTTCTATATACCCTTACTGAAAGAAAGCGGGCTTCTATAGACCCTTACTGAAAGAAAGCGGGCTTCTATAGACCCTTACTGAAAGAAAGCGGGCTTCTATAGACCCTTACTGAAAGATAGCGGGCTTCTATAGACCCTTATGGAAAGAAAGCGGGATTCTATAGACCCTTACTGAAAGAAATCGGGCTTCTATAGACCCTTACTGAAAGAAAGCGGACTTCTATAGACCCCTTCTGAAAGAAACGGACTTCTATAGACCCTTTCTGAAAGAAAGCGGGCTTCTATAGACCCTTTTTGATAGAAAGCGGGATTCTATAGACCCTTTCTGAAAGAAAGCGGGCTACCATAGACTCTTCCTGAAAGAAAGCGGGCTTCTATAGACCCTTTCTGAAAGAAAGCGGGCTTCTATAGACCCTTTTTGAAAGAAAGGGTGCTTCTATAGACCCTTTTTGAAAGAAAGGGTGCTTCTATAGACCCTTCCTGAAAGAAAGGGTGCTTCTATAGACCCTTCCTGAAAGAAAGGGTGCTTCTATAGACCCTTTTTGAAATAAAGGGTGCTTCTATAGACCCTTCCTGAAAGAAAGGGTGCTTCTATAGACCCTTTCTGAAAGAATGGGTGCTTCTATAGACCCTTCCTGAAAGAAAGGGTGCTTCTATAGACCCTTTCTGAAAGAATGGGTGCTTCTATAGACCGTTTTTGAAAGAAAGGGTGCTTCTATAGACCCTTTTTGAAAGAAAGGGTGCTTCTATAGACCCTTTTTGAAAAAAAGGGTGCTTCTATAGACCCTTTTTGAAAGAAAGGGTGCTTCTATAGACCCTTTTTGAAAGAAAGGGTGCTTCTATAGGTCCATTCTGAAAGAAAACGGGCTTCTATAGGTCCATTCTGAAAGAAAACGGGCTTCTATAGGTCCATTCTGAAAGAAAACGGGCTTCTATAGGTCCATTCTGAAAGAAAACGGGCTCCTATAGGTCCATTCTGAAAGAATGGGTGGTTTTTAAGACCCTTCCTGAAAGAATGGGTGGTTTTTAAGACCCTTCCTGAAAGAAAGAGTGCTTCTTTAGACCCTTTCTGAAAGAAAGCGGGCTTCTGTAGACCCTTCCTGAAAGAAAGGGTGTTTCTATAGACCCTTCCTGAAAGAAAGGGTGCTTCTATAGACCCTTCCTGAAAGAAAGGGTGCTTCTATAGACCCTTCCTGAAAGAAAGGGTGCTTCTATAGACCCTTCCTGAAAGAAAGGGTGCTTCTATAGACTCTTCCTGAAAGAAAGGGTGCTTCTATAGACCCTTCCTGAAAGAAAGGGTGCTTCTATAGACCCTTTTTGAAAGAAAGGGTGCTTCTATAGACCCCTTTTGAAAGAAAGGGTGCTTCTATAGACCCTTTGTGAATTAAAGGGTGCTTCTATAGACCCTTTGTGAATGAAAGGGTGCTTCTATAGACCCTTTGTGAATGAAAGGGTGCTTCTATAGACCCTTTGTGAATGAAAGGGTGCTTCTATAGACCCTTTGTGAATGAAAGGGTGCTTCTATAGACCCTTTGTGAATGAAAGGGTGCTTCTATAGACCCTTTGTGAATGAAAGGGTGCTTCTATAGACCCTTTGTGAATGAAAGGGTGCTTCTATAGACCCTTTGTGAATGAAAGGGTGCTTCTATAGACCCTTTGTGAATGAAAGGGTGCTTCTATAGACCCTTTGTGAATGAAAGGGTGCTTCTATAGACCCTTTGTGAATGAAAGGGTGCTTCTATAGACCCTTTGTGAATGAAAGGGTGCCTCTATAGACCCTTTGTGAATGAAAGGGTGCTTCTATAGACCCTTTGTGAATGAAAGGGTGCTTCTATAGACCCTTTGTGAATGAAAGGGTGCTTCTATAGACCCTTTGTGAATGAAAGGGTGCTTCTATAGACCCTTTGTGAATGAAAGGGTGCTTCTATAGACCGTTTGTGAATGAAAGGGTGCTTCTATAGACCCTTTTCCATTGGTATCACTAACCGAAAATGAAGTTTTGTGGGAAATTTTGGGAAAAATTGAAATTAACTTTAAAATTAAAAAAAAAATAATTTAATTTGTATTCAACATGTTATCGGATTTAAACTGATATCTACTACCGTTATCGATTTCTTTTGTTCGGCGTCTCATAGTGAAATTTTATGGAGAGTATTTTTTCCATTAGTGTCACTCATCGAAAATGAAATTTTGTGGGAGATTTGGGGGTAAATTGAAACTAACCTTAAAATGAAAAAATAATAAATAAATTTATACGCAACTTGTTATCGGTTTTAAGATGATATCTATTGCAGTTATCGATTTCTTTTATTCAAACCATCATAGTGAAATTTCATGGAGAACATTATTTCCTTTGGTATCACCCGCCAAAAATGAAGTTGTATGGGAAATTTGGGCAAAATTTGAAACTAACCTTAAAATTAAAAAATAAATAAATAAATTTATACCCAACTTGTTATCGGTTTTAAGCTGATATCTACTGCAGTTATCGATTTCTTTTATTCAAATACTCATAGTGAAATTTCATGGAGAACATTATTTCCTTTGGTATCACTCGGCAAAAATGAAGTTATATGAGAGATTTGGGCAACATTTTAAACTGACCTACAATTTAAAAAAATAAAATAAATTTATACCCAACTTGTTATCGGGTTTAAGCTGATATCTACTACGGTTATCGATTTCTTTTGTTCGGCGTCTCATAGTGAAATTTTATGGAGAATATTTTTCCCATTGGAACCTTTCACCGAAAATGAAATATTGTGGCAGATTCGGGCATAACTTGAAACTGACCTCAAAATGCTTAAGCGATAATGCCATGCTGTCAAATATTCTGCTGCAGAACCTGAAAGAATCTACTATTTTGGACATTGTTTATTAATATTCATTAATAGATTTTAAAATGTTTATATAATAAACTTATAATCATTGTTTGAATTACTTTTGTCACTAACAAAATTAACTAATTGTTCTACCCCATAAATATGTGGCGATGAAATAGAAACGTGATATATTTACTAACTGAAGCTCTGCCCCTGTACGTGCAAAAATCGTTATGTTTTGCTACTTATTATGTACCTGAAAAGCGTTCCATCAGAAGCCAGCAGTTATGAGAGCGGTAAACTATTTTCATTATGGAAAATGAAAATTTCAAAGTTTTAAGGAATTTTTGCGCCAAAAATTGTATTTATGTTATTTTCTACGTGACATACATACAAGTGTATGTATGTTTACTAATAATATATAATCTTGAGCTTCCAGTTTCATCATACTAAATAGAAATCAAATCCCTTCAATCATAATTTATTGCCCATAATAAAACTCCACTACCTTAACTCAGTTGAGATTATAAAAAATCGGTAGGCAGGTAGGTGATTTTATTTTACCGGCAATAGTTTCCACACATGCATGGCATCTAATCTATGGGCGCCGATAAGAACTCAGAATACAATATTATCGAAAACATATGTTCACAATGTGGGTGAAACACTTCGAGAAGTTATGAACATGCGGATCATGGTGAAAACCAAAAAAGCGATGAATGGTCAAAGAAAAGGTAACAGAAATTTGAGATTTTTACGGTGATTTAAAGGAAATATTTGAAAATCGGTGGCAAGTGTGAATAAGGTTTAAGACCATGTAACATACCAAATCCATCAAAGTCAAATCCAAATCCTCTTAAGTCAAATCTAATGGCGATCATTTTTTCGTTGTTTGCCATAACCAAAAAAAACGATTTCGCCATTTAGGTTTTGAAGACAAAAAGTCGAAAAATCGATTAATCAATTATAGACTTGTGGTTCCCTAACCCCCAGTTTTTGTAAAAATATTTATTGTTCTCACACGAATTGTCAAATTTTGTAGATCGATTTACTCGCCTTAGGGCAAATGTAGAACGCTGATTTTTGAATGAGGAATTCTATACTATATATAGAACATGCCTACGAAGAATTAGGTCTGTATATCGTCTAGGGGCTGAGCTATGGATGCTCAAATTATTACGAATATAGACGAACGAACAAAAAATAGTTATAAAAACAGGGGATTAGTGTATAAATAAATTTGTACATAGTCCCAATTTACATTGGGCGAGTTTACTTGCGGCAATTGTCATTTTGTAGGAGAGAGAGAGGTGAGGCATATGGTAACCCTTTGCCTCTCAGTACCCTCTCTCACCCACAAACTGACAATTGCCGCAAGTAAACTCGCCTAATGTAAATTGGGACATACTTTTAAGTAATTCTATAGTCTTCTATAGACCATTTCTGTAAGAAAGCGGGCTTCTATAAAACCTTTCTGAAAGAAGGTGGACTTCTTAGACACTTTCTAAAAGAAAACGTTCTCCTATAGAGCATTTCTGAATGAAAGCGAGCTTCCATAGGCCTTTTCTGAAATAAAGCGGGCTTCTAAAGACCCTTTCTGAAATAAAGCGGGCTTCTATAGACCCCTTCTGAGAGAAAGTGGGCTTCTATAGATCTTTTCTGAAAGAAAGCGGGCTTCTATAAACCGTTTGTGAAAGATAGCGGTCTTCTATAGACCCTTTCTGAAAGAAAGCGGGCTTCCATAGGCATTTTCTGAAATAAAGCGATCTTCTAAAGACACTTTCTGAAAGAAAGCGGGCTTCTATAGATCCTTTATGAGAGAAAGCGAGCTTCTATAGATCTTTTCTGAAAGAAAGCGGGCTTCTATGCACTCTTTCTGAAAAAATCGGGCTTTTATAAACCCTTTGTGAAAGAAAGCGGGCTTCTATAGACCCTTTCTGAAAGAAAGCGGGCTTCTATAGACCCTTTCTAAAATAAAGCGGGCTACTATAGATCCTTTCTGTAAGAAAGCGGGCTTCTATAAACCCTTTGTGAAAGAAAGCGGGCTTCTATGGACCCTTTATGTAAGAAAGCGGGCTTCTATAGACCATTTCTGAAATAAAGCGGGCTTCTATAGACCCTTTCTGTAAGAAATCGGGCTCCTATAGACCCTTTCTGAATGAAAGCGGGCTTCTATTGACCCTTTCTGAAAGAAAGCTGGTTTCTATAGAGTCTTTCTGGAAGAAAGCGAGCTTCTATATACTTTTTCTGAAACAAATGGTTCTCCCATAGACCCTTTCTGAAAGAACGCGCGCTTCTATAGACACTTTCTGAAAGAAAGCGGTCTTCCATTAACCCTTTCTGACAGAAAGCGGGCTTCTATAGACCCTTTCTGAAAGAAAGCGGGCTTCTATAGACCCTTCCTGAAAGAAAGCGGGCTACTATAGACCCTTTCTGAAAGAAAGCGGGCTTCTATAGACACTTCCTGAAAGAAAGCGGGCTTCTATCAATCTTTTCTGAAAGAAAGCAGCCTTCTATAGACCCTTTCTGTAAGAAAGCGGGCTTCTATAGACCATTTCTGAAAGAAAGCGGCTTCTATAGACGCTTTCTGAAAGAAAGGGTGCTTCGATTCCCTTCTGAAAGAAAGCAGGCTTCTACAGACCCTTTCTGGAAAAAAGTGAGCTTCTACATACCCCATCTGAAAGAAAGGGTGCTCCCATAGACCCTTTCTGGAAGAAAACGGGCTTCTAAAGACCTTTTCTGAAAGAAAGCGCTTCTTTATCCCTTACTGAAAGGAAGCAGGCTTCTATAGACCCTTTCTTAAAGAAAACGGACTTCTAAAGACCCTTTCTGAAAAAGGCGGGCTTCTATAGACCCTTTCTGAAAGAAAGCGGGCTTCTATTGACCCTTTCTGAAAGAAAGCGGGCTTCTATAGACCTTTTCTGATAGAAAGCGGGCTTCTATAGACCCTTTCTGAAAGAAAGCGGGCTTCTATAGACCCTTTCTGAAAGAAAGCGGGCTTCTATAGACCCTTTCTGATAGAAAGCGGGCTTCTATTGACCCTTTCTGAAAGAAAGCGGGCTTCTATAGACCCTTTCTGAAAGAAAGCGGGCTTCTATAGACCCTTTCTGAAAGAAAGCGGGCTTCTATAGACCCTTTCTGAAAGAAAACGGGCTTCTATAGAAACTTTCCGAAAGAAAGTGGACTTCTAAAGACCTTTTCTGAAAGAAAGCGCTTCTTTATCCCTTACTGAAAGGAAGCAGGCTTCTATAGACCCTTTCTGAAAGAAAACGGACTTCTAAAGACCCTTTCTGAAAAAGGCGGGCTTCTATAGACCCTTTCTGAAAGAAAGCGGGCTTCTAAAGACCCTTTCTGAAAGAAAGCGGGCTTCTATAGACCCTTTCTGAAAGAAAGCGGGCTTCTATAGAACCTTTCTGAAAGAAAGCGGGCTTCTATAGACCCTTTTTGAAAAAAATCGGACTTCTATAGACCCTTTCTGAAAGAAAGCGGGCTTCTATTGACCCTTTCTGAAAGAAAGCGAGCTTCTGTAGACCCTTTCTGAAAGAAAGCGGCTTCTATAGAACTTTCCTGAAAAAATGTGGGCTTCTACAGACCCTTTCTGAAAGAAAGCGGGATTCTATAGACCCTTCCTGAAAGAAATCTAGTTTCTTTAGACCCTTTCTGAAAGAAAACGGGATTCTATTGACCCTTTCTGAAAGAAATCGGGCTTCTATAGACCTTTTCTGATAGAAAGCGGGCTTCTATAGACCCTTTCTGAAAGAAAGCGGGCTTCTATAGACCCTTTCTGAAAGAAAGCGGGCTTCTATAGACCCTTTCTGAAAGAAAGCGGGCTTCTATTGACCCTTTCTGAAAGAAAGCGAGCTTCTGTAGACCCTTTCTGAAAGAAAGCGGCTTCTATAGAACTTTCCTGAAAAAATGTGGGCTTCTACAGACCCTTTCTGAAAGAAAGCGGGATTCTATAGACCCTTCCTGAAAGAAATCTAGTTTCTTTAGACACTTTCTGAAAGAAAACGGGCTTCTATAGACCCTTTCTGAAAGAAAGCAGCTTCTATGGACCCTTTCTGAAAGAAAGCGGGCTTCTATAGACCCTTTCTGAAAGAAGGCGGGTTTCTATAGACCCTTCCTGAAAGAAAGCTGGTTTCTATAGACCCTTTCTAAAAGAAAGCGGGCTTCTATAGACCATTTCTGAAAGAAAGCGGGCTTCTATAACCGTTGCTGAAAGAAAGCGGCTTCTATAAACCCTTTCTGAAAGAAAGGGTGCTTCTATTGCGCCCTTCTGTAAGAAAGCAGGGTTCTATAGACCCTTTCTGAAAGAAAGCGAGCTTCTATATACCCTTTCTGAAAGAAATGGTGCTCCCATAGACCCTTTCTGAAAGAAAGCGGGCTTCTATTGACACTTTCCGAAAGAAAACAGGCTTCTATAGACCCTTTCAGAAAGAAATAAAAAACTTTCTGAAAGAAAGGATTCTTCTATAGAACCTTTCCGAAAGAAAGCGGTCTTCTATGGACCCTTTCTGAAAGAAAGCGGGCTTCTATAGGAAGAAAGAAAAGGTGTTTCTTTAGACCCTTTATGAAAGAAAGGAAGCGGGCTTCTATTTACCCTTTCTGAAAGAAAGCGGGCTTCTTTAGACCCTTTATGAAAGAAAGGGTGCTTCTTTAGACCCTTTATAAAAGAAAGGGTGCTTCTTTAGATCCTTTATGAAAGAAAGCGGGCTTCTTTAGACCCTTTATGAAAGAAAGGGTGCTTCTTTAGACCCTTTATAAAATAAAGGGTGCTTCTTTAGACCCTTTATAAAATAAAGGGTGCTTCTTTAGACCCTTTATAAAATAAAGGGTGCTTCTTTAGACCCTTTATAAAATAAAGGGTGCTTCTTTAGACCCTTTATAAAATAAAGGGTGCTTCTTTAGACCCTTTATAAAATAAAGGGTGCTTCTTTAGACCCTTTATAAAATAAAGGGTGCTTCTTTAGACCCTTTATAAAATAAAGGGTGCTTCTTTAGACCCTTTATAAAATAAAGGGTGCTTCTTTAGACCCTTTATAAAATAAAGGGTGCTTCTTTAGACCCTTTATAAAATAAAGGGTGCTTCTTTATGACGTTTGTTTCACACGTGTTCTTCTTGAACTCTCCCAAATTATGTGCATGTCATTGCCACCTCATTTCTTTCAAATATGTGCCATTTTATGACAAATAATTGCTTTGGATGAACTTTATAAACCTTTTCAAATTATTATTATACTAATAAAAAAAGTTTATATTTTTATAATTTTGTTTTAAGTACCTCAAATTAAGATTAAAATCTTATCAAAGATATTGGTCAAAAATTGAATGATTTTCTTGGTAAATTATTGGAAATTTGTCACCTCGTCATTAAATTATATTACAATAAGTGCCACTCCAGAGACAAAGAACCCTTTATTGGGGGTGGGATAATAAAATCGTAGACATATTTAAGACATCAAATTATACGATTTTTTTAGAGATATGAACTTTGTGATAGAAGGAAAACCCCGTTGTTTCAAAGCTGATATCCAAATGTAAGAGTTTTTACTGAGCAATTTTATTTAGATATACGCTTTGGTCTATTTTTGCAAAATCTTGCGAAAAAATATCCTTCCCGTACTCCAAAAACTAGCAAATTTTGCACTTCTACACTAATATGGCGCTGAAAAGCGGTCTCTTTAGAAACGTTTTATACGACAGCTTTGGGCGATTAAAAGCAGTAACTAGCTTTGGCTTCTGATTTTGGACAATACGTTGATTTTGACATTTCTGATAGATTTTTTTATCTTTTCTGTCATTTGACAGTTCCCGTACTTCTTAAACAAATTTGTATATGGAACTTAGTTTTGAGAGCTAGTTCTTTTTTAATTCACTATAATTCTTAAAAGTGGTATTTAGATTCCCAACAGATTTCCAACTACAATTTCTTGTGTAATTTTTAACCACAATTGCATCATCAAAGTAATGATCCTCAAATGATTTCCATATTTGAAAATTTGCGTAATTTGCTATCCTAATTTGAAATAAAACAGAAAAACTTTCATTAGTTAAGGCATAATAGAAAAAAAGGGAACACTGTGCAATTTCTTACATAGACTGCAATGCCTTAAATAAGGTATTGAATTCCAACTATGGCAGCAACAATTCGAACACATGGTCAAATATGAATGGTACTACAGTAAAGCCTCTAATTGAAACCTAAAATATGTACAAATTATTAAAACATGAAATTATAAAAATCCATTAGAACAAAAATACTGCATAATTATGGGGGTTGGTGCGATTTTTTGGTCTATTTCAGAACCTGCAAGAATCTACTATTTTTGTCATATTTACTATTTGAT